>NW_022723531.1:633477-638647 GCF_011630105.1 Anneissia japonica
GACTCAGATACTACAACCTAATAATAGATAATGATATCATTTAAACCTAATACATTTGTATTGTATAAAACCTGCCAGTGGCAGATCTCCCCCAACCCTTATATTTCAAAATTATAAAAAAAATTGAGGGAAAAAAATAAAATTATATTCAATTTCAAATGTAAGGGTGCCATATCCGGCCACCTACAGGTGCCATAATCATACATTTTGTGTGTTTATGAGATGGACAGGTATTCCTGGCATATTGGTACTAAATAACACATTCTGGTCCATTAGTGTAATGTTGCGAGTATGTTGTGCTTGAATTAGAATAATTACTTAAAAAAACTTTAATCCCCTGTTATTGTTACCCCCTATTTATATTAATTTTAGTGTTTTTTTTTTGCTCCAAAGTTAGGGATGCCACCTCGGTTAAAGTTTGAGTACGAGTTTGCCAACAAGTCAGTTCCAAAAGCAGATAACACCTTGAACACTCTACAGAAGTTAGTCCATCTTGCGAAAACTCAGTTAACGAACACTACAGCTCAAAAACAAAAGGTACATTATTTTTTCTATTTTGTGTTTTTCACAGGTCTTTGAATTTGAAACTAGCCTTTGTGTTAAGGCATGGCTGTCAGAGTGGTTTAGAGTGAATGCATTTTTATCCCTGAAGATTTAAATATGGTGAAAGGAAGTCCATCACTCATTGTTATGCGCCTCCTGCTTGTGTGTTCAGTCGGATAAAATTATAAACCGTAGGCCCAGTGTACACTTTGGCTTACGTGCACGATAAAGAACCCAGTACATCATTCGAGACAAGTAGGGCGATACCCCGGTGTACTGGTGCAAACGGCCGATGTTGTGGATGGCGAGAATTGCACCGGGTTACTGAGTAGCAAGACATGAAGGGAACCTTAGGGGGAAGAAAGTCATTGATCAAGTTTCTAGTCCACATATCCAAGCACTTTGTATCCATTCACAAAAAGCACTACAGTTATATAACTGTCTATATTTAGATTTCAGCGTGTCATGTTGTGTGCATGCTCCTGTTGTCATGCCTGAACAATACTTTTTTCCACATGCTTTGACGTGGCTATAGGTTCTAGTGAATTACAATATAACATGGATGTCAGTGTTATTCGTAATGTGATTTAGAATTTCATTAGACAATAATAACAATGGCTTCTATAATGCAACGATCAATAATGCAAACTACATAAATTTAGTGCATTTTCAAAATGATTAGCTCTGCTGCAGACTGCCAATCGTCCCGATTTGCAGTAATAGGAATCTTCCCGATTTCCGATGTTGAAAAAAACACCAAAAAATCTGGACGTCTCTGTTTTTAGAATTTCAACAACACTTTTACTAAAATGAGATTTAACAATAACTCAAAACATGCTCAAAACAGCCTATCGGTAAAATCAAACAATGTGTGCTTTTGGGCGGAGCCTTGCTTTTTTACTAGCGTACAGTAGGTGATGAGTTAGCTATTTTGGGATTTTATGGGTCCATGGGGACCAGTTATACTTCATAGAATAGCTTGGGTTTTATGTTGGATGCGTTTAATGAAGTTTAGTTTTAGTTTGACTCTAAATGGTACATAACATTGAAAACTCGGAAAGATAGGCCTACTGTAGCTGCGCCGCTATAAACAATACTGTGCGGTTGAAAGGTCAACCCACAATTCCACGATGAGGTCAACAAGCAATGCATTTCAATGCTGTACAATACAACGTAACCCTCTACAATAGCTAATTAATCGCAGCAAATACGGCAAGCGACTCATTAAACTATCCCTGGGAAAACTTTCCTGCACGGTAAGCAGTAAGCACAAAGGTTTATTCTTTTGCGTAGCTGTACCTACGATGCACTATGGCCCAGATATAGTTCGTAGCATGCAATACAGTAGTGTAATATATATTGGTCAGCATTTAAAGCTATACTAGCTAGCATTGCTACGTTGGTTTGTGTTTTTAAAGTTTATTTTATTTATTTATTTATTTATTTATTCTGGTTTATTCACATCGAAACATATTTCGTGGCAACTCAAAGGCTGAATTGAGAAATATTAACAAAATTCGACATAAAAAACAATTATAAACTAATTAAAACGATTGCACTCAACAACAAATGAAAATATTAAAAAAAACAAATTGGCTAAATTTGAATTACATATCTAAAATATTCGAATGCATAACATCTAAAACAGGTTAACAACATCAATAAAAATTAATAAGGCCTAAATTTGATATTACACTAGAATTAATTAAAATTTTATTTACAATTATTTAAATCAGATAATACACTAGAATTTAAATTAAAAAAAACAAAAAAAAACAAAAAAAAAACAAGTCAACAACATGCCAATAAAAATTAATAAGGCACTAAATTTGATATTACACTGGAATTAACATTGTATTTACAATTATTTAAATTAGATAATACACTAAAATTAATTGAAATTCAGTTTTCCGTCATGGCATTTTTCTTAAAAAGCCATGACACACATGGAAGCCCTGGCCATTTTTTTAAAAACTGTAATATCTTCGTTGCCCCCTAAAATAACGGTAGGTTGTGAGGTAAATAAACAGTACATTTGAAAGTAAGTAACTATTGTTTTTTATTTAAAGCAACTGTACAGGAATAGGATATATGATTATCATCTTACAAATTGTTTAGTGTGGGGGACGTGGCACCAATGAATCGCGTCCCTATTTTTGATATTTGAATGTTGGCAGGTATGCATGTAGTCATGATATGCTGTATGGTGATGATGTGATGTCATGATGACCATATTTAAGCATGTCACATGTTTTTGTCAAATGATGTTTGATAGTCTGTTCAGGGCTTAACACGTTGGCTGCCAGCGATGAGTATACACCACAGGGTGTTGCTGAGGGTGCCAGGAACGAGTATACTCGTCAAAAACTGGGGAACATTCTAGCGTTTATAACTTCTTTATTATACAATGTAGGAGCACAGACCCAACAGCTGGTAGTTCGGGGAAGATACACCTAGACGATAACGTACAAATGACATATGTATGTTTGTTGTGATATGTTGCCGGTAGTACACTAGAGCGGTACAAGTGGGGGCACCCTTTGAACATATATCAACCCATACAAAAAGAGGACGAGATAACTCGCACTTGGCATAGTCAGTAAAAAGTTCTATCACAGTGCCATCGACTATGTATACTCGCCCCCTAATATTTTCCCGCCAATTTATTAGACAAAAAACATTTTGATGATATATGACTACACTGGAATTAACATTGTATTTACAATTATTTAAATTAGATAATACACTAAAATTAATTAAAATTTTATTTACAATTATTTAAATCAGATAATAATCACTTAAAACAAACAAGCACCAACATATTCATTTCAATCGTAACAAAGCACATTTGTAAAAAAAAACCGATTATGGCAATAAAAGGCAACCTCTCACTTATTTAACAGTTTACAAATTGATGGGAAGGTTGACTTCTTATATCGTTCTGTACGGCAAAAATATTCGTCAATTTTTCCCCCATTTCTCAGTGACCTCTTACTTAGTTCACCCCTCCGTTTTCTAATTGCATTTGGCACAACATCATTAAGCGTTTTGGCAAATTTCATTAGAAGTTTTTCTCTTCTCTCATCTAATCGTGTCAAATTTAGGGCTTGTAACGCAGTAGGATATGAAACATAGTTCTGGCCAAGAATTACTTTTAAGGTTTTTTTTTTATCATCTCTAATTCATATATTTGGTTAGTAGTTAAGGATGTATGCCATACTGGGCTAGCATATTCCGTTATAGGCCTGATAAATGAAGTATAAATATGTCTAAAGTTGGTTTATAGACATACCAAATTTTTTAAGGCGTATTAACATGTATAATCGTTTACCTGATTTACACAACACTTCGTTAATATGGGCATCCCACTTTAGATTATTGCTCAAAACCACCCCTAATAGTTTTATTTGATTATTAAACTTCACTTACGATATTACTATTAATACTTAAGATTGGGAAATTAGGTTCGGTTTTATTGAAGGATACATGCATACATTTACTTTTTTCTGGATGAATTGACATTTTATTTTCAGATGACCAACGCGCGAGCTCATTTAACTGATTTTGTAGACTAGGCGCTTCATTTTTCTTATATACCTCACATAAGGTTAAATCGTCCATGTATTTCCAGCGGTTATTATAACCGCTGAGAGAGTCATTAACTAAAACTTGAAAGATGATTGGACCCAATTTTGTACCTTGCGGTACGCCACAGGTTATTCCTTGCCATTCAGAGAAACCGCCGTTATATGAAACACGTTGTTTCCTTTCCGAAAGAAAATCACATATCCATGGGATTAATTCACGTGGTGCTCCAATATCAATCAGTTTGTTCACAGCAATTGTGTGGTCTATTAAATCGAATGATTTTTTATAATCAATCGCTACCAGAGTAGCAATATTGTTTGGCAAGTCCAAACCACTATGGATGAAATGCATTAAGCTAGTAAGGTAATGGTTTACAGAGGAATTTTTGCGATTTCCAAATTGTCTTTCGTCAATAAATGGGGTAATCATTTATTGACGAAATGTAAGTAGCACTTTTGTTTGTTTTAAATGCAAAAATGCGAATAGGGCGAATCTGGTTAAGGGTTATTGTACCCTTCTCCTTAGGAATTGGTGTAATAGTGGCCTCCTTCCATCTTGTCGGTACCTTTCCAATTGCGAGTGATTTATTAAATATGTTCACCAAGGGTATGGCTAATTCGAACGCGAAAGTTTTTATCAACCGTACAGGAAGATCGCCTGGAGCTGCAGCTTTATTGCAATTCAGTTTCTTTAATTGGTAGTACACCTCCCAAAACGTTAACGTAGGTGGAGGCGATTTATATGGAAGATACGTCGATAACCTATTTATTTGTAACGATTCAAAATGTTGGCAAATCTCAGATAATTTCGAGTTAATCACTTCGCGAATTTTCTCAGGATCCGATTCATCAATTGAGATTGAGATTGTTGTAAATGTGGGACTAGCTAGCTAGTCATGGGTCATTCAATTAAACTATCCTCTATCTTCCTTTCACAAAGTTTCACAATATGTTACACTACACTGTTTCAATGCTGAGTTATTTAGATTTAGGCAAGGTTATCTTAATTATTTAAATTAAAATCAACATAAAATATTCAT
>NW_022723532.1:0-670 GCF_011630105.1 Anneissia japonica
CTGCATCCGCCCATGCCCTCGGTGCTTCGTACCTTAGCTGGTCGTCCATCTTTACTTTGGCGCCCCCTCCCATTTTGCTAAATCCTGTATCCGCCCCTGTAAACCTATATAAAATAACATCATTCAGCACTGTGTTAAGATTAAATTTAACAACAGAGGCAGAGGCAATAGCTGAAATATTTTCAGGAAAAACGCATACTAGGCGGACTTTTAGTATACTATATAAACGTTCGGAGACAGATTGCGACTCAAATTATGACAGTATTAAGATAATTCAGTGCATTGGTTTAATATATGTTCTCATGAACATTTCGCTCATCAAAACAAATATAACGAATAGAATAATGAAATGTGTGTATACTTATATATGTCATAAACAAATAAAAACTCTAGGAAAATAATGTTGCTGAAACACTCACTTTACCTTTAGACTTTATTGGTAATTTAATTGCCTTTTTTTTAAAGACTTTTTGTTTCATGTCGCATCAAATAAAAGCCAGTAATTGTAACTTGAATAACATTAAAATAATGCATGAAACGTGAAACTTAGGTTATGCATATTACAGGCCTGTAGCCAGGGGGGTTTTTAGGGGTTCAGGCGAATCCCCCTTTTTCAGCGAACCCCCCTTTTGCCAGCGAACCCCCTTAGCCAGAAAACGATCCCCCGTTT
>NW_022723533.1:0-529 GCF_011630105.1 Anneissia japonica
AGTATATCATATAGTGTCTCAGAAAAAAAATCCCCATTCTTAGAGCTTGGGCAATTTTTTTATAGTACTTTAAAATTTTGACATAAAATATCCTATTTTGGGCTAATTAAGATGGGGGTAGGGGAAATAAATGTATGTTTTTAGTCACTTTTTTCATATGCTATGTATATCAAATGTAACAAGAACTTGGCTAAATAGTTACTCCTCACTCTCGTTAAAAAATTTAATCGGAATAATGACGTCATCACAAAAAATTCCAAGATGGCTGTCATTTTGGCGGTAAAACTTTTTTAAAATGTAAATTTAACTTTATTGTTATCAGAGCAATTTCAAAACAATATATATCCATACACACACATAAACACACACACACCACACACACACACACACACACACACATATATATATATATATATATATATACTGTATACTGTATATATATACATAATAATACACACACACACATATATATATATATGTATGTATATATATAAATATATATGTATATATATATATTGCTCTGAAAGAC
>NW_022723534.1:0-641 GCF_011630105.1 Anneissia japonica
TAAAGTATACTAAAACACTAATAGAACACACAGAACACCTTCAAATAATAGCACAGGTAAGTGGCTGATATGCAACAAATATCTCAGCTTGCTCAACGTTTACTGACAGTCGCGAAAACAACATAAAGAACTTTTCTAGGCAGCTCGCGACAGAAACAAAATGTCGGGAAAGTTTGACACGACGCATGCGCAAATCAAATTTTCGACTAAAAAAACAACTCAAAACTGGTGGTAGTGGGTATATGTTTTATCGCCTACAGCTTACATTTTTCATCTAACCGAAAAACCAACATTTCTTGCACAATTGCATGTCCACCAGTAACTATCGAGCACAATGTATACGTGCTGCAATGCACCGTTTCTTAGCCTATTTGTTTACAAATATGCTGACCTCTTTTGGTTGTACATCTCATACACACATTTGAGGCATGTTGTGGCGAAATGGTAAAGTTGTCGCACAGTCTAGTATTGAGTAAATGAGCTATAAATGGGAGCTCAAAAAATTGATAAAAAATCCAAATTTGTTTTTCACTGTAGGTCAACAGTTTAATGTCTTATTAATCATGTCCCAAAGTGTTAGTTGTGGAAGTGGTTAACAAATTGTTTATTTAACGTTATTTTTCATAGTTCATTCTATTAAA
>NW_022723535.1:0-1546 GCF_011630105.1 Anneissia japonica
GTACATATTGAAGTAGCTGCATCTATGGATACCAGTTCCTGTATTAATGCTTTGCGCCGTTTTATGGCAAGGCGTGGCCAAGTGAAACACATTACCTCAGACAACGGCACAAATTTTGTAGGTGCCAAGGCAGAATTTGAATGCATCGATAAGAAGAAGATGCAAGAATTTTCATGCAACCGAGGGATACAATGGAAATTTAACCCACCGTCTGCCTCCCATTTTGGAGGCGTGTGGAAGAGGCAGATACGGACAATACGCCAAATCCTCAACAGTCTGTTGAATGAGCAGTTTATAAAAACGACTGGATCTGATGAACAGTTGAACACGTTCATGTGTGAAGTGGAGGCGATCATCAATAGTAGGCCTCTAACGAGAAATTCAGATGATCCAAATGATTTAGATGTAATTACTCCAAATTCTTTGCTACTACTGCAGCCTGCATGTAATGCAATTGGAGAATTTAACGAAAAGAGTGTATACGCACGAAAGAGATGGAAGCAGGTTCAATACTTAGCTGATATATTCTGGAAGCGGTGGACAAAAGAATACCTAACCACCCTACAATTGAGAGAGAAGTGGATGAAACCAAGGAGAAATGTGCGTGTCGGAGATGTTGTACTCATTATTGATCAGCAAGCACCTCGCAACTTATGGCTTATGGGTCTAGTGATAGAAATCTTTGCGGACAACCATGGGCTAGTCCGAAGCGTGAAACTGAAAACCAAGTCTGGTATACTTAAACGACCAATCTCCAAGATTTGTTTGCTTTTAGAAGATAATTCTCTGTAACTATTGTCTGAAATTGACAGGCCATAATAATGCCGTTGATAGTGACAGCAATAATATTATTTACGGAGAATGTTGGAATATTCTCATTTATTTGAACTTTAAATTCATTGCTAAAGTTATAATCTAACAGATTAACACATATCATAATAAATCAAAAGTTACACCATTATGGATTTCAAATAATTTTATAGAAACCATGAAGCATGTGTAGCTGGATTAACCCCAGGTTGAAATCATTGATTTAGAACGTTTGTTTCTTTTGAATCAATGGACTTTAATCGATAGTTAAACTTGTGATTCTCCAATTTGTCTTAATTATAGAGACTGAAATGATTTTTGATACATTATAATTGGTTTTAATATTCGTTTTTGTGTTCTTGTTGGTATTTAGTTAATTTGTTTTAAGAAGGTTTGCCAACCTTGGCGTCACATTTGATGACAAGCTTTCCATGCAAAATCACATTGGTAAACTCATAAAATCTGTTAACTTTCATCTACGTAATATAGCACTTATCAGAAAATACTTATCAAAACGAACTACGGCTCTGATTATTCACGCTTTCATTTTCTCCCGACTTGACTATTGCAACTCTCTTTTATTTAATATTCCTAAAATCTAAATTAAAAGGCTTCAACGACTACAAAACTCTGCTGCACGCATACTAACATTTACTAACAGACGCACTCATATAACCCCCATTTTACATGAACTTCATTGGTTACAAATTGATGCCAGAATTCAATATAAAATCCT
>NW_022723535.1:1637-1879 GCF_011630105.1 Anneissia japonica
TTTCTGTCCCTCGCACCAACACTAAGACCTTCGGACACAGATCATTTTCATTTGCTGCAGCCACACTCTGGAACGCACTACCACTTCACATTAAAAAATCAGCATCAATTCCTTTATTTAAAAAATCAGCATCAATTCCTTTATTTAAAAAATCACTCAAAACGCACTTATTCCAAAAATAACATGAAGCGCCACTGATAATTACTTCGGTTTTTTAAATGGCGCTATATAAGTTCTTACTT
>NW_022723536.1:0-507 GCF_011630105.1 Anneissia japonica
TGCTGACTGTAATCAACGTCACCTTTGTTCCAGTTCTGATTCTCCTCAAGTTTCACATGAGCTAAGATCATTAAATATTTAAAAAAAATATTCTCATAAAACCTTATTTACAAGAAACCTTATAAAAGTGAATATTTGTAATAATTGTGGTTTAGTCGTGTGCATCAATGTACTGCTTGCTTTATTGAAATGTAACGTAGACATGTTGTTGATATAAACGCAAGAAATTAATAAAAAACAACAGGTTTAGTGGAAACAACTACAGTATAAAAACGCAAAATCAACCAAATACAAACATCGGCTGATGTGTTTCCCGAGTTCACATCGACACACATAAACGTTAATGTAAGACAATTTTGAAATGGCGCGTT
This sequence comes from Anneissia japonica, assembly GCF_011630105.1. Classification (NCBI taxonomy): domain Eukaryota; kingdom Metazoa; phylum Echinodermata; class Crinoidea; order Comatulida; family Comatulidae; genus Anneissia; species Anneissia japonica. The sequence goes on from NW_022723536.1 coordinate 372, forward strand.
TTGCACTATAGTCGTAATAAAACCTTGGAAAAATAAAAAAAAAATATATTAACTAACTATGGGGACATTTCAAAGAAAAAGCAAAATTACCAGGTGCATCGATGACAATGTTTGGAATTGCCTCAGTCGCTTTATC
>NW_022723537.1:0-854 GCF_011630105.1 Anneissia japonica
CTGGGAACCTGGCTTGTGACAATGGGGGGGGGGTGGTCATCCGGGAAAACACATTTAGGTGGAAAGAACCTCATGTAGGGGATTCTTCATCTGTGCACGTCTTGATTGTAAGCATTTATTATTTGTTAAACTCTAATTATATCTGTTGATTTATATTGTCTTGTTATATAATATTGTTGAGGGTAACGTGACAGTTAATGTGAATTCACTACGTTTGTTCAAGCGCGACGCATTGAGGGGATATGGAAAAAATTGAGTTGGAAAGAATTATGGAAATCGGTAGAGGATTTGGGTTTGACGGGGAAAAGATTTTAGATTTTATAAAGGAGCGTGAAAAAGTGAATGCTAAGCGTGAGCGGCTTTTTAAGGAGCGTGAAGAGCGTAATAATCGCAGAGCGCATGAAAATTTAATGAAAGAATATGAGTTAAAACAAAAACAGTTAGAGCAAGAGCAGCGTTTTGAAAGCGCTGAAGCGAGCGGCCCAGACGCAACGCAGCATATTCCTCCTAAGTTACCTAAACTTCCTCCTTTTAATGATGGTAGGGACGAATTGGATGCTTATCTTAAAGGATTTGAAAGGTTTGCTGTAGCTATGAAATGGCAGGAGGAAGATTGGGCCACTTCTCGTAGTGCGTTATTCACGGGTAGGGCTTTAGATGCGTTCGCACGGATGCCTAGTGCCAGTGCTAAGGATTAAAAGAAGTAAAAATGACCCTATTAAATAGGTACCTGTTGAGTGAGGAAGGCTTTAGAATTAAGTTTCGATCAGCTAGGCTGGAGTATGCCGAAACTTACACCCAGTTTGTAGATCGCATATCGGGTTATTTGACAAGGTGGATCGAGTTAGGAGGGG
>NW_022723538.1:0-565 GCF_011630105.1 Anneissia japonica
TTTATTGGCGGTGCCATTGAACCAGCTTAATGTTAAGACTTATTTAACTACAGTAAACAATAACAAGAAATAAAACATAGTAGGATTAATAAGGTCCTATATAATTAAAACAATTGTGGAATAGAAAATAAATAGCAGAAATATAAGGTATATGTATGAGTTAAAATAATATAACGCATGATGTCATGATGACAAATAAAATACAGTTTAGAAATCAATGAATATATAAAAAAAAATGCCGACATCTTATCATGGTTTAATTGTACAGTAATTAATTCGCCCATTAACTTGTCACTGAACTTATATTTTGTGGTCCAATCAACTAATTGTATTGATAACTTCATTCTGATTGGTTTATTATTCTTTATGTATATGTAAGATCTCCCAAGTTTTCTCACTTTACCGTTGATGAAGATAACAGGAGCTATCGAAATATCCGTTTGATTTTGTTATAGCTTAATAAATTTGTGTTCCGCAAGTCAACTTTCAATGATTGTACACCGTTTTTTCATTGCTTTTGCATTTTATTTTACTTGGAGCATACAGGCAAACCCACTCTTCAATA
>NW_022723539.1:0-316 GCF_011630105.1 Anneissia japonica
AGCACAGATCCGGACGTAGCTCTCGTCTCCCTGTCCCTCGAACTGCTGGTGGCTGCGAAGGTGAAAAGCGCGTGCAAAATTCGTCGCCTGCTCTCCTTCCTGTGCGACGCCAGACCGAACGTCGATTCGGATCCCGAGTTGGTGTCGCGATCGCGAAACTTCTGGTTTCGGATGGAGTGCGCCGGAATCGATCAATACAACTGGCACTCCAAGACACCGTCGTCCGTCGTCTCCGTTGCCAAGGAGGTGGCCAGCAGCTTCCCTTCCTCGTCTTCGTCGTCTTCTTCTTCGTCATACTCCGGAGCTCGACACATCT
>NW_022723539.1:339-862 GCF_011630105.1 Anneissia japonica
AGCATCCGTTCGGCACTGCTGTGGGACTTGGCGGCGTTCGTCAGCGGCAGACGCGCGCCTTACTCGTTCGAAGCAGTGAAGCTGCGTTGCTTCTTGAACGAGGCGAAAGGTTCCCCGTCGGAGAAGACAGTAGAGGAAGCGCTCGAGCAATTCCTAAGCGACGTCTCGAGACGAAAAGCGGGGACGACGCTGTCTTTGGAAGCGCAAAGATTGGGACTGGAACGTCACGATCTTCTCGACGGTCTGCGCATCGACATGGATGCCGAGTTGCGGAATCTGCCGAGACTCCGAGCCACCCTGTACAAGGAGATTGGAAAGAGACTGATTCTGTTCGAAGATTTCGACGCCGTCGTCGGATGTCTGTGCGCCGACTGGCAGCGAGGAGCCGAGGAGTTGACCGGAGGAGATCTCCTCAAGTCGTTGGCACCGCTGTACCCGCACCGTCCGCGGACGATCCCGCGGGCCGTGGAGGGTGTGGATTCCTTCCTGGAAAAGTTGGAGAAACGCGTGGACGGCAACAGGA
>NW_022723540.1:0-783 GCF_011630105.1 Anneissia japonica
TTAATTGATTTCTGGCCTTGTCTGATTACTATTTAGGTTTTTCTGCTTTTGAAAAGCCACACCCCCATATTTGAGGTGGCGCCGTCAACTTAGCAGTGCACGGTAGGGGAGCCGCAGGTTTATCCTCGGTGGAAGCTACCGGAGCCCAGCAAACTGACGCCGAGGTACCTGCGTGTACACGGTAGTGATGGCGGCGTCATCTCAAAAGCGGGGGCGCGCGTATGCCTTTTTCGTGATTTCTGAAGAGGAAATGGAGGAAAATAAGAATGAAAAAGGAAAGAAAAGAGAAAGAGGAAAGAAGAAAAAAAAAAGGAAAAAAAAGTGGAATTGGGGAGGAAAAGGGTTTCGAAATGATGATTATGATTATTAATGCCTGACTCTGGGTGTGTTCTTTTGTGTTTTGTTTATCATTATTATTTTTTTTTTGTTTATTATTATTGTTATTATGATTGTTATTATCATTATTAATAATATTTTTTTTTTTCCAGGACCACAATGAAAAACATTTCTTTAAAATGATTGTGTCATCCTGGCTAAAGATATTAGTAAATAAATAAATAAATAAATAAACACGAATATTGAGTTCAAAAGTACAGATAGAGTACAACAATAAATCTATACATAAAATTAAGCAACCTAATTATATACTATTTGAACACATTTTCTGAATATTAAATGTCTATGTTTACGTTTACTAAATGTAATGTGCAATACTTTACTTCAGACACAATGCATACACAAAAAATAATAAAAATAATAATAATAACAACAATAATAATAATA
>NW_022723541.1:0-1439 GCF_011630105.1 Anneissia japonica
ATGATTTATTGATAAAATCATAAGGAGCTAGACAACACGTCTAGTCCCGAACAAAACGTAAACAAAAACTCTTTTTAAAACTGTATCAAACACAACTGTAACCGGATGTTCGATTACAAAGAACTCTACAATAATTTTCATTGGATAATGTAATAAACAATATGATTATTGGCTAAATTAATATCTGTCTCTTATGATTATTGGCTAAATTAATATTCTACAGTACGCGCCTCACGTACAATTGGTTGTGACAAGCGTACATATACGCACGGAAATATAGAATAAATAATATCGATGTTACATTAGTATACATAATATTACATATTAATAAGCCCCTGACTGTCTATTATTTCATTAATGATAATGAGTAATGGTAATAACAAATTATTAAGCTATTGTAGCCAAAACGAGGTGCGGTGATTACAAAGGCCTAATGATATTTTGCACTAACATTAGACTGAAATATATTCTTCATTTCAACATTAATTTCACCAAAATTGTGGTGAATTGTTCATAAGACTCACTTCGCATAGACTAATAATTGACGGCTGTACTCGCAACTAGTATCGGATTGTCGATGCCACAGTAAAGATCAAAGGACTGTACGCACGCGCTATGTTCGAGATAGAGCGGAGATGTGCGTCCTTCTGTTGAATTACCTTGATTATCATATAAATGTGCTATTTTTTAAATGTGAGGTTATAGTATGATGGCAATTGAAATATGAATAAAAGTGGGATGACCCCACAAAAGATAAAATAAAAACTCTGTAGTTCCTTTTGTAATAACAATAATAAATAATAATTTATTCATTTTTATTGCTCAAATTCCAATATAATATGGTAAAATGCGCATTACAATAAAATAGACAAGCTGCACAAGCACCTCGAACTTAGTAATAAACCAATGTGAAACTCCAAAGAAAGTAGGTACAGTCCAATCTATTCTATATTTCTTAACACGTACAAAACTAGGCAATTAAAGCTGATGAAACGTGTTAGCACCTACAGTATGCCCAAAATATACTGTATTGGTTTTTTTTTTAATTTCTTTTTTTATTCCGACAATTCGTGGTTGTTGAGGTGATGGGACATTGTCTTCTCTTATAGATGGTGATAGTTACATTAGTGGTACTTTTTTTAGAAATGAATGCGTTTTATTATCTTACTTGGACATTGCTAAAAAAATCGTTTCTAATTAATTAATAATGATCACACAAATGATTTGTTGTTATCTTACTCTAGTTATTACTCTTTATTTACTATAATGGTTTATATGTATTAGAGCCACTGCCCGGTCCCCTCAAGCTAGGGCGGACACAACATCATGGTTGAAAAAATGGCTCCTTTGCCGGGAAATAGCACATACATACTTTACAAAAATGAATTTCCTCACTTTAAAAGGGTGATAAATTTTGATTGCAAGTAATTAGGGCTCGC
>NW_022723542.1:0-509 GCF_011630105.1 Anneissia japonica
TAAGTGCTCAACTCGGCGAGATAAGCACTTTTGTGCAAAAAGTGACAATGTCTAAAAGTTGAGTTAAAATGTAATTTTTTTGTTAGGCAAAGTGAGATAGGCTGAAACAAAGACTATTCCATTGAAAGTTTGAAGTTTTTCGGAAAAGTACTCATAATATGGCGGAAAGTCAAAAATTTGAACTAAGTGCTCAACACGAGATAAGCACTTTTGTGCAAAAAGTGACATTAATAGTTGAGTCAAAAATGTAATTTTTTTTTGTTAGGTTAAGGTTAGGGTTAGGGTTAGAGTTAGGGTTAGGGTTAGAGTTAGAGTTAGGGTTAGAGTTAGGGTTAGGGTTGGGGTTAGGCAAAGTGAGATAGGCTTAAACAAACACTATTCCATTGAAAGTTTGAAAGTTTTTCGGAAAAAAACTCGAAATATGGCAGAAAGTCAAAAATTTGAACTAAGTGCTTAACTCGGCGAGATAAGCACTTTTGTGCAAAAAGTGACAATGTTAAAAAGTTGAG
>NW_022723543.1:0-2305 GCF_011630105.1 Anneissia japonica
CTAGGCTCTGAATGAGACTGCAGAATAACAATCATGCATGGTGGAACTGTTAATTGCTATATAGAATTATATTGTTATATAATTTATTGGTAAACAGGTTAATTAGTATACTCATTATTATTCATAGTGGTGATTAGAAGCTCTGTATTGTAGGCCTATGTATATTGGTATCGCAGTAGAAATTTTCTTCTATGCCTACATGCACTAATCAATTCATTCCTACGGTTGAGTGAGCTTAATTCAGGGTTACATATAATAAAATATTTCTCGAGCAAACACAGATTACAACGTTTACTGATATTGGAGTATGGTTTGCATTTACCTAATATTTTCCATTTAATTTCATATTTTATATTATCGGCTTTAAAGTTTCCAAATGTATTGGCTAAGTGCCGTGCTGTTTTTGTACTTTTCATTACGGAATGAGCTAGCATGTCCATTATATCTGCTCTTAAAAGTGTTTTCTGTCAGTCCGACATAAGTTTCTATTTTGTTGTCGTCTTGGCGTATGACTGTTGCCTGATATACAACTCCTTTGGCTAGGCACTTTTTGGATAGGGGGCACACGTCGCGACAATTGCATTCTTTGACGTCATCATCTGTGCGGATTGTGGTATTAACAAGTACTGATTTGTTGTGTGCAGAGATTATTGAACCCATATTCGGCATACAACTGTAACTTATCTTGATCATAGAGAAAATAACTTTAACGACCAGCCTTTGAATTCGACGCGATAAGGGGATTATCAAACCCTACGCAAAGGCAATTTTGATCAACTGGGTGATCAAACTTATCCTAATGTCAACCACGGATCGACGCCCTTGATGGTCTGTGTTTGTACAGAAGATATCAACAGTCGGTTAATATCAATTTGGTTTGAACAAACAGTAACTTGCCTGACAACGTGATAATAACGTCACATTTATCAGGTTTGATTGAAATGACGATTTAAATTGGTCTGTTTGACCAGGTCGCCATGGAGACAAACTGCTAGCTGTCGTCCAATACCAGTCTCAAGATTTGACCAACGAGGGGTGAGGCGATTTTCCAGATCCGGCTGGATTAAAAAGGCATTTTATTTACTTCAATAGAACACACAAAATATACAATGCATGATCCCGAGAAGGCAAAGATTAACTTCAATATCAATTTTCAATTTCAAAATGCATTTTATTCTAAGGAGAGCAAAAATTGGCTGGGTCTGGGGCCGGCAACATCAATTTCAATATCAATTTTCAATTTCAAAAGGCATTTTATTTACTTCCATATAACACATATACAATACAATGGTTTAAAATAAAAACGCAAACAAGCTATGGAAGAAGGCATGATCCCAAGAAGGCAAAGATCTTGTGATGGACATGCCTTAAAGCCTGGAGAAAACAAAGCACCGAGACAAATTTCGACGTGACGATGGGTAGTTACGACGGAGCAGAGACGTGTGAGCTAATCGGCCTTTTCATACTGGCAAAATTAGAACCAAAATATGGAATTAAGATTGGCCTCTACGGAGACGATGGACTGGCAGCATTTGACGATACACCCCAGCAAATCGAAAGAATAAAAAAGGACATATGTAATGTATTTAGAGATTACGATTTGAAAATAACAATAGACGCGAACAAGAAAGTGATTAACTATCTTGACGTTACACTGAACCTAAGCGACGGAACCCACAGACCCTACTTGAAGGAAAACAACAAGCCCCTCTACATACACTCAAAAAGTAACCATACCCACCCTCCATTATAAAGAACATCCCGGAAGCCATAAATAGAAGACTCTCTAGCATTTCCTCTAACGAAACTGTATTCAATGACACCAAGGAACCTTACCAAGAAACCCTGAAAGAAAGTGGATACGAGCACAAATTAACGTATGAACCCACAGCTAAAAGCACACAAAGAGACAACACAAGGAAACGAAAAAAGAACCACACCTGGTCCATACAGCAATAACGTAAAGACAAGAATTGGACATGAATTTTTTAGAAATTGTGGATGAATGCTTCCCACCCAACCATGCACTAAGGAAAATATTTAACCGAAACACTATCAAGACATAAAGAAACTATTCTCTCTATGGTTAAAGCGTGTGAAGTGTACCATTGCAAAATAGGGGTATTTCGTTTGTGTGAATGTAGAGAAAGCTGTAGGTGCAGGCTCATAGTACTTTATAATAAACAAAAAGGTAATATTATTATCATTCTTCAGTAGGTATACATTTTTTTAACATTGTACAAATGTGCCTAATACAGATACTTCTACCATGTACTTGCACAGGGGTGGCGCCAGGATTCGCCCG
>NW_022723543.1:4668-12014 GCF_011630105.1 Anneissia japonica
AGTAATAATAGTATTAATTTTATTTGCTTTTAAGTAGCCTGTTGTTACTTATTAGAAATACAACAAAACATAAATAATAAAAGTATGATAAACCGATTGACGAACTTGCAATGATAATTAGGCCTAGTTATCTTAAATTTAGTGTTTCGAAACTCCATTGGCGCTCCATATATTTGTTGAAAACAAACCGCGACCGAAATGAAGCGCGACCGAAACGAAGCGCGACCGAAATGATCTGTATTCGCAAAATATCGTCATTTATATACTGTCATAACTACTATATTTGTTCACCTACACATGCACAAACTAAAAATCAAAATAATATTTCAAGATAATGCAAATAACATTCTAAATTTTAACTCCAAAGTTAAGCTCTTTCTGCTCGACAATACGGTCGAATACCCGTTCGCCATTCTAAAGCATTGGTTTCTAAACTGACTTCCTACTGATTGATTCTTACAAAAATAACAAGTCTGACGTCATTTATTAACCAAGCAAATTGAATTTTACATATGTTGTAGGTAATAAATAAAGCTACATGTTGCCACAACAATGCCGAAAATCGGCCCAATATCAGCGGAGCTACTACAAAAAAACTTTGTTCACCACATTTCTGCTAAAACCTATATTTTTTACACGGAAAAATTTGAAAAACCATGGTTAAAAAATTAAAAAGTCCGATGAGATTTGGCAATCTTATTAATTTAAATTAAAATTACTAAATCGAAGCCCCCGGAAGCTCTGGCGCCTATAGCCTTTCAATTGATTTTAAGCAATGCTACAGCACTTTTAAAATCAATCAAGAGGTCTTTGCTATTCTCCTCTTTCTGAATTTCACTTTTGTGTAAGTTATATTACGACTATACTATTGTGAGTGGAAATAATACCGTCTAATTTACGATCAAACAGGACTAGGGAGATAGGGAGCAGTCAAAACATTAGTTAGCATTTTGATTTCAAAAACATAAAGGTGATTTACTTAATTTATCATTATCAGTAGCGGCTCCAGGGAACGCAGATCACCTCAGCCCCATCATGGTTGGGGCTGAGGAAAGAAAATGTATGATTATGACACCTCTAGATTGCCGGAAATGGCACACTCAGACCTAAATTCTAATTACCTTTGTTTTTTCCATTTTTAAAAAATAATTTTGAAAAATTTAAGGTCGGCTCGGCCCCACTTGAATCCACCACTGATTATTATGACGTCATTGTGATATTGCGTCAGCGTAACACTGGCGTTTGTAAACTTTTAGTATCACTAAATTGAAATAGATAGACATATCCGTGTCAAAGGCTGTATAATTATTGTTTAATAATAGCTATATAAAATTCAATTGACTAACTATAATTTTTTGAAATTAGGAAAAACAGTAATCCTATGTAATAATAATAATTAAATAATAATAATAATAATAACAATAATTTTTATTATTATTATTATTATTATTATTATTATTATTATTATTATTATTATTATTATTCTAATGTCGACAAAAAAAAAGTTATTGATATCCTAAAACTGAAAAGCCTTCGATGGATTTTTCAGAATATCCTCTAACATGTTTAGGAACTTAACCTAAAACATCCAAAAGCATTGGTAACATTTCTAGATTAGCCATTATACCCAATAACATCCTCCGTATTCTTTACTGCTCCCTCATCCTTCCTTATCTCAGCTACTGTGACATTGTCTGGGCCAATACATTTATCCAATATCAACAAACTCCAAATTCTCCACAAAAAAAAAGTATCAGGATCATAGATGGCGCACCACCACGGTCTATTCTTCCCATTTATTTCCAAATTCTACCTCAAACTGACTGATATTATTCTTGTCCAGCAAAGTAAATTTATTTGCTCTGGTATTTTAATCTCCTTCTAAAAAATGTATGCAATATGTTTGCAGTATTCCCAATTACTCTATTCATAATTAAACCACTCGATCTAAAACTCATATTCACATAATATGAGTAACACTAATTATTTTCAACATAATGTTAGATACTCAGGCCCTATAAAATGAGGAACAATCTCTCTCCCCTAATTTTAAATGCTGTTTCTCTAAGAACATAAAAAAATGAAACTTCATCTAATGTTAAATTAATTATCATGGTCATGATTCGATATGTTCTGCTTTAACATGAGCTTCAGTTGTTTGTTTATTTATTTATTTATTTTTATATTTCCATTTTTGTTTCTTTGGCTCTGCACTTATTTGTTTATTTGTTTTGTCATTGATTTTCTTCTTTTATGTTTGTATCGACTTTTATTTCCTTTAAGGCATGTCCATCACAAGATCTTTTCCTTCTTGGGATCATGCCTTCTTCTATAGCTTGTTTACGTTCTTATTTTAAACAATTGTATTTTATATTTTATGTGTTATATGGAAGTAAATAAAATGCCTTTTTTTAAATTGAAAATTGATATTGAAATTGATGTTGGCGGCCCAAGACCCAGCCAACTTTTGCTCTCCTTAGAATAAAATGCATTTTGAAATTGAAAATTTATGTTGAAGTTAATCTTTGCCTTCTCGGGATCATGCCTTCTTCCATAGCTTGTTTACGTTCTTATTTTAAACCATTGTATTGTATATTTTGTAAATAAAATGCCTTTCTAAATTGAAAATTGATATTGAAATTAATCTGGGCGGCCCCAGACCAAGCGCATTTTTTTCTCTAGTTAGAGATATCAGCAATCAGCCGGATCTGGAAAATCGCCTCACCCCTCGTTGGTCAAATCCTGGGACTGGTATTGGACGACAGCTAGCAGTTTGTCTCCATGGCTACCTGGTCAAAGAGACCAATTTAAATCGTCATTTCAAACAAACCTGATAAATGTGACGTTATTATCACGTTGTCAGGCAAGCTACTGTTTGTTCAAACCAAATTGATATTAACCGACTGTTGATATCTTCTGTACAAACACAGACCATCAAGGGCGTCGATCCGTGGTTGACATTCGGATAAGTTTGATCACCCAGTTGATCAAAATTGTACGGAGCCCCTAAAGGGACATGGCTAGAAAAAATATTTAATTATTTCTTTCCCTCGAAATAATATTTCGTTCCCTCGAAATAATATTTCGAGGGAACGAAATATTATTTCGAGGGAACGAAATAATTTTGAGGGCGCCCTTATAACTTTATGACAACCGTATCACCACTCACAGATGCCTGCTTTTTTCCTGTCATAGTTTTTTTTTTTACACGTACATAACTTTTAATACGACTAATATCAATAGGTAATACACTGCTTTTTATTAAATTTTAAATAAAATATAATAATTATTTGCAAATAATTGCTATAAGCAAACTTAGGCCCTACGTAAATCAATCTTATTACAGGGGTTTGAACTTATATATACTTTTTTAATGCATAATGTGTTAATTATATAATTTGTTTAATGATATATTGTGTTGGTTGAATTAAATTGGTCTCACTCTTCATATCAAATATGCAAACGTAAATAATTAACAATCAATTGTGGTAATGATCTCGTGTTTCTCACAACACGATAAACTTCGTCTCAAGTATTCCTCTTAATTTAATATAAGTTGATCTCAAATAGCTGAATAATGAAATAAACCGAAGTGTGTGTGACAGTTATTTAAACATAACCTGTGTTAAAATATATAAGCTTGCTTTAAGCATTCCTCTTAATCGAATATAGGATAATTTCAAATAGCTGATTGATAATATAAACCGAAGCATGTTTGAAAATCAGTTATTTAAACAACCTGTGTTCAAATAATTCTTAATACAATAATTTTTTGTTTATTTCAACAAACCAGTTAATAGAAATTATGTTATTCTTTATACTGTTCAATGTGCCTTATCGAAACGAACAAATATTTTCCCACAATATTTTTATTGCTTTTTTTTACAGAACAATCTCATATATTTAAAATGCACCATGCTGAATTAAATCACATTGTCATTCTTGTTAAGTACAAACCATGTGACCAATGTTCATTTTATTTATATTAAGCCTACAAATTAATTCGTTGATAAACTTCCGCGAAGATTACCTGATAATTACAAAAACGAGTCTAACACGCCCTCTGTAGTTTAACAATATGTATTATGTACTTGCACTTTTACAATATTGATGACATTCAATATCATAATACTATTCACTTCGTCTTATAAAAACAGTATACAATGTAATTCAATGGGGCTCTACCGTATGCGTCCATAAAATGAAATACAGGATAAAAACGTACATAATTTTTTTTTTCTCTTTTGTGGGGTCGTCCCACTTTTATTCATAAGTTCAGCATACACAGTATAATTTGTAAAGAGTTGTTCAATATAGCTGGTACAGTGCACCCCTGTTAGAAGAGTTTCCATCAAAATGTATCCCTCAATATTATGGTCAAACCTCACCTTAAAGACAATGAGTTAACTTAATTCTTAATTATAAAATATCTTAATGTTCATAATAATAATAATAATAATAATAATAATAATAATAATAATAATAATAATAATAATAATAATAATAATAATAATAATATTAATAATAATAATAATTTTAAAAAAATAATAATAATAATAATAATAATAATAATAATAATAATATTTTTTCTAACCATATCCCTTTAGGGGCTCCGTAGGTGTGCACTGTACCTGCTCTAAACCGTACGTGAAACGTCTACTTATAATCTTCCCCTTACAAAGAACTATCATCATTATCTTTTAATTCGTCTGCAGTATATTATTTTACTTTTTTTTTTCCAAATTGTTACAGGATTCCCTGAGCAGTCTGTATTCTATTTTTTTTGGGGAGATACAATGATTCATTTGCATTATGACTGATTGTCACGTAGCATGTTCCTCAAAAATGTTTCCCCCACGAAAGTCTCGAAGAAGACTTATTTCCTGTTGGGTCCTTCTGGTGGTGGTTGGGCGGTATACCGGGAGACAATCCCCTATTTTTTTTTCAAACAGTTTACTGCTCTTTAACGTGCACATGGACCATAAATGCACACAGGACAGGAAAGATGGTGCGTTATTGTAACTTTTATTTTAGTCCTCCAGATGAAACACAAGGAGAAGCATATGGAAATTCACTTGCAAGTATTTAAAAATCTCCTAAAATCACCTTATTTTGAAAGTTAACGACCCTCAATTGACCAACGAGCCCCACCTTCGCACACGCAGTGCTACAACATCAACTCATGATCAAACCATTCACAAGCATTCTGTGTCTATGCCCTCGGGGGTTAGACGTTATGTTATCGCCTAGCAGTTAACCCCCTGTAAGATCGATTAAATCCGGTATAAGGGAATGATGCGATTAGTCATGATCTAAAGATGAAAATGAATATAAGACCTGTCCTAAAAAGTTTACTAGAAAGTCCCTACAGCATAAATTCCTTTCGCCTACATCCATTGTATGGAACGAATACTATTTCGTTCGAACGAAATAATATTTCGAGGGAACGAAATAATATTTCGAGGGAACGAAATAATATTTCGAGGGAACGAAATATTATTTCGAGGGAACGAAATAATAATTCGAGGGACCGAAATATTATTTCGAGGGAACGAAATAATATTTCGAGGGAACGAAATAATATTTCGAGGGAACGAAATAATATTTCGAGGGAACTCTTTGGTAGAATCTAGTGAAACCCAAGTTATATAGGGCTCTCTCATGTATGCTCATTTTTCAGTCGATAGAATTCACAGTATAGGTAGGCTTACTTGCGAGTGTAATTATTTACAAATTTAATACGATTTTCTATAGTAGGGTGAACTGGATTCGGCAAACTTGGTTTTGGCAAAGTGGCCTAAATTCAGCAAACTGGATTTTAGGCACCAGAAAGATTTGAGTAGAAAAAAAAATAATGTCAAGTATAATTTACAACTACAAAGACGGCCTATGCCGTAAAGAGGAAGCATGACTCACTCTGATAGTCCTGTGGGTATGGAAGTTTTCGAAGTATTTAATATAAGTTATAGTTGATGGTTGTCTTTGGTTTGTTGGTAGTCTTCAACTGGCGTTCCCTTCCGGCATGCGTTCCAGCTAAAATAAGCTTTGGTTGCAGCCTGCACAACATGATAAGTTGGCTCCGTCTCAAATTTCTCTGGTGCCTGATTGGCTGCTCATAAAAACTCCGCCCACAGGCACTACATCATTCTATTCGCCCAATCACACTTAAGAGTTTCGTCGGCCCAGGGACGCCTCACGGACGGTGTAGCCAGTGTGACCAGTGATGCAAATCAAATTATGCCGAGACTGATGGGAAATTACGCTAAATTATGCCAAATGTTAAATTTCGAATAAACGCCCCCTCCCTCTTCCAAAAATACAAACTAAACCATTAATACTATTTTTTCTTCAATGAGAATTTAATTAATTGTATATATACAGTATAAAATAAAAATGAATAGTTGCATATAAGCCTTTTTTTACCATGAATCAATAAACCCCAAAGAGAAGGGGGTTTTTTGATTCCTAGATGGCGGGAAATGAGTTTTTCCGACTTCTGAGGTGTCACTTTATAACTTTTAAGTTCTTCGTAATTGAAGATTTTTCCCCTTTTAAAAATGATTCCATGAATCAAGAAAAACAAAGAGAAAGGGGATTCTACCCGGGAAAATGTTGATTTTTAAATGGCGGGAAATGATCTTTCCCGACTTCTGAAATGTCTTTTAATGACTTTTAAGTTGTTTAAAATTGTTTTCCCCCCTTGAAAACGGTCAGGTAAATTTTTCTCATTATTATTACAGTAAATAGGCCTATTATGTGTGTACTGGGGACATACGTTGCATACGTATTATTTTTTTCCTGAATCTATGAACCCCAAAAATAAAAGGGGGTCATTCCTGTCTCTTATACACATCTAGATGTGTATAAGAGACAGCTTTAGGGGCTCCGTAGCGTTCCGCCGGCCATGTGTACAATCAGTAACATTGACATGCAAGCGGCGGGGAAAACACTAAAATTCCTAGAAAGGCTTCTTGCCTCTAAGTCTCTTTTTTTTCTCATTCTGGACAGCGCCACCAACGAGAAAGTTAATTTAGAGGCGGAATAAGCATGGAGGAAGGTAAGCGTTATATGGGCACCAGTTCACTCACACACGGCATCGCCTTTGTTTTGGTGTGTGTGATGTGTAGCGTGTCTGATGAATATTTATATATACCATAGCATTAATTATTCATGACCTGACGGAACTGGTGCCCATATAACGCTTACCGTATATTTTTATTTGCTGCCCTCTATAGTACAATATCGTACTTCAGTTTTGGTTTTTTTTGGAACCAGCTTCCTAAAAACATAACTTCTTCCAACTTTCTTTGCAACTGTAAGTCATAGCTTAAGACCAATTTGTTTTC
>NW_022723544.1:0-1918 GCF_011630105.1 Anneissia japonica
ATGAGTTATCGAGAGTTATTAAACAAAACTTTAAATACGAGTAGTGTGGCCGAGCGGTCTAAGTCGCTGGTTTAAGGCATCAGACATTTCGATCGCCTGGGTTCGAATCCCACCGCTGCCAATTACTTTTGAATAAATATATTTTTTCAATGATATCCCTGTGTTTTTTAACCACCATCTATATATGTGTATTCTAAAATACTTTCAATAATTTCTTACATTGTTCTCATATCATATCAGTGTATTCTATAATACTTTACTTTCAATAGTTATTTACATTACTTACATCATGTTGTCTAATTTCAGAATGCCCATTTTGCCGGTGTCATATTGAATACAAAATATAAGCTTTTATATGGGTAGCGTGGCCGAGCGGTCTAAGGCGCTGGTTTTAGGCACCAGTCATTTCGATGGCGTGGGTTCGAATCCCACCGCTGCCAATCATTTTTGCGATAAATGCTTTTTTTCTGATAGCCTATTGGGTTTTCAATTATCGGTATTATGAATGTGCAAAACTCAATAGTCATACTGTAATTCATTAATTTTATATTTTATTTTCACATCATATTATCTGGTCTCGGAACTCTCCAAATTGTCTGTATCGTATTGATTAAAAGCTGTTGTAGGCCTACAATGATTATTTAAATGCTATTTTATATAGTGATTTCTACCATACAATAACCTACTTCAATTTACAGATATCATAAAATATAATATTATAAATATTATAAATATTTATATAAATATTTGCAATTATGGCTTCTACCATACAATAACCTATTTAAGTTATGTTTTACAAAGCATGTAAAAACATTATCAATATTATATTTTATTTGTTTAATTAATTAAAATTTTAGAGTGACAGGTATTCATTCATTTATATTTTTAAAAAAATAACAGCCAAGAGTCTTCAACATGATGATGGCTAGTGGAACAATAACAGCAAAAATATTCAATAAAAAAAAATGTTGAGATAAATGTAACATCCCTCGAGCCGGATTTGAACCAGCGACCTAAGGATTTCAATGAACGAACTCTACAGTCCTCCGCTCTACCAACTGAGCTATCGAGGGTTACATAGTAATTGCGCACTTAACGTCCCATACAACAGACACTGAAATAACATTAACAATTCTGTAGGAGTTCGTTGGGGTGAGGACAGAAAATGAGACGTTGGGGTGTGTGTGCGTGTTGAGAGTGAGATAAAGCAGGAGTTGGGTTAATCACGTCAGTGGGGCTGAATTTTGCAATATTTGGCAGTAGGCCTACTTTATGCAATACATAATGCAATTCCCGTATGTTACACCAGGTATCCCATATGGTCTAGTGGCTAGGATTCGGCGCTCTCACCGCCGCGGCCCGGGTTCGATTCCCGGTGTGGGAAAGCATGTTATTTTTCTCAAAGTTCTCAACATTGTGCTGGTATACTCAAGACTGTCTTTATTTTATTGTCCATGCAATATCAAAACAAAACTAAATAAATAATACTATAATACTTTACTTTCAATAGTTATTTACATTACTTACATCATGTTGTCTAATTTCAGTATGCCCATGTTGCCGGTGTCATATTGAATACAAAGTATAGACTTTTGTATGGGTAGCGTGGCCGAGCGGTCTAAGGCGCTGGTTTTAGGCACCAGTCATTTCGATGGCGTGGGTTCGAATCCCACCGCTGCCAATCATTTTTTCGATTAATGCTTTTTTCTGATAGCCTATTGGGTTTTCAATAATCGGTATTATGAATGTGCAAAACTCAATAGACATACTGTAATTCATTAATTTTACATTTTATTTTCACATCATATTATCTGGTTTCGGAACTCTCCAAATTGTCTGTATCGTATCGATTGAAAGATGTTGTACAATGATTATTAAATGCTATTATTTAATGGTGATTTCTACCATACAATAACCT
>NW_022723545.1:0-500 GCF_011630105.1 Anneissia japonica
TAATATCTGTTAAAATTAGAATGGGCGAATTTAGGCCAACTTATGAAAATTGAAGTTGAAATATATTATACTTTATAGGTCATGTAAATGTTCCACTAAATTCGAAACTTTTCTTGGTGGAAAATATTAATGTTTTTGATATTTTATGAGAGATAAATGTATCAGCTTCAAAATAGAAAAGATTGCGCAGCCATAGTGATTGACAGTATGTAGTGCGCATTTGGAAAAGAAGGTGCTCTCCATTTCGTCATGTTAAATTTTTTGGTCAATTATGCCTGCTGAAAATTTGATGGCGGGGAACACATGGGACTTCAAAGGCATCGCGTAAACGTTCTTTACGCGCTGCGGCAACTTTGATCTTGGTTCATTTGCATAGCGCTGCGTGCGCGTAGCTTTGCCGAGTGATCTCCTTCTCAATAATACCTCCATGGTTTAACCATGGAGGTATTATTGAGAAGGAGATCACTCGGCAACAGATCCCTTTGACGCGACAAACCCAT
>NW_022723546.1:0-847 GCF_011630105.1 Anneissia japonica
AATGATTCACAACAATAATAACAACTACTAAGTTCATTATTATTGATCTACACATTGATCTCCAATAATATATAATATATCAGTGTATAGCTCAAGAATAATAATGCTACTATTAACACGACTTACAAGTAATGATTTCAACAATACGGTTAACCATAGCATCAACATAGAACAATAGATCATTAGTTTACAAATTGCGATAATCAATTCTGTCTATCACCATCGGTACTACAAACAAGTATTCAGTATTGTATTCAGTATAAAGACAATTTTGCTTGTAAGACTATCAATTAGACCTATCTCTATCACATTAACAATTTACAATCAACACTTCAAGGCAATGCAATAATAACTGGTTATAACAATAATAACAATAATAATAATAGTAATAAATAAATATAAGAATAATAAGAATAATACTCAGCGCTTATAACGTGGCTAACACGAACACAGCTCTTCAACGTGGCTAACACGAACACAGCTCTTATAACGTGGCTAACACGAACACAGCTCTTCAACGTGGCTAACACGAACACAGCTCTTATAACATGGCTAACACGAACACAGCTCTTATAACGTGGCTAACACGAACACAGCTCTTATAACATGGCTAACACGAACACAGCTCTTATAACATGGCTAACACGAACACAGCTCTTATAACATGGCTAACACGAACACAGCTCTTCTAACATGGCTAACACGAACACAGCTCTTCTAACATGGCTAACACGAACACAGCTCTTATAACATGGCTAACACGAACACAGCTCTTATAACATGGCTAACACGAACACAGCTCTTATAACATGGCTAACACGAACACAGCTCTTCTAACATGGCTAAC
>NW_022723547.1:0-686 GCF_011630105.1 Anneissia japonica
TAGTATCCTAAGGATTAAGGGACGCTAGCATTCAACGCATCGGAAACGCGGTCCAAATGTCGGTAAATCCAGTGTGAATGCAGCTTAACTTAGGCCTATTACTTGCCACAAGCTCAATAATGGTAATGGTCTTCCAATTCTAGAGCGCACAATACTGTGCTATGTCTGAGCTCTATGCGTTATTTTACCCAGTGTCAAAGAAAAGTAAACGACATAAAACAAGAACATTAAAAGATTAGAATTGTGAAACAAGATATGATTAAATTCAGGGTTTAAAAAGGGCCGAATGAAATCATAATGCTTCTGTTTTCTTACATATTGCATTGTTTTTGTTTTTCGGGTGTTTTTTTTTTATTTTCTTTATGGAAAATCTATGCTATTATAATTCGACACTCGTAATTTTGAAATGTTTATTAATGCAAAAGTTTAATAATACAATGGCGAATTTTCGACCTATGCAGTCGAATTAGACGAGGTTAACTGGGTAAAGACTAATTGAAAAATATGATGAAGCTTGCACGTCCCCAACGAATTAAAAAAAAAGAATAGCATTAACTCATTTTAAACACGTGTAACTATTACTTGTGACTGGCACGTCGTGTTATTAGTGAGCTATGTTCCTGTCAAATTAATTTTAATGATCTTATCAATCCCTGAAGAAATTGGCGACGTACAGTGCAACAATG
>NW_022723548.1:0-1024 GCF_011630105.1 Anneissia japonica
TAACGTCGGCGGCGACCCGAACCGGATGTGGAATCCTTGCGCCATTCTGCCCCTTCACTTCAGGAATAACTGCGATTGGTGGGTGGCAAAGCGATAGAGACGTATTGGTGACGCATCCACGCCGAGCACGGAACGTAGCATCGATGCAAAGCCCGATCGAACGGACGGTAGGCGTTTCGCCGTTTCGGCTTCTGTTACTGCTGTTGTTCTCTTCGTCTTTCTATTCCACTGCGGTCGCGTATTCGAAGGTGGATTCCGACCTGGTGATCTGTTCGGTTTACGTCCAAGGTGCCACTCCGTTTCTCTACCAGGAAGCGTGCATTCTCCCGAACTGGAATCGCGCGTGCTTGGAAATCGCGGAGGACGGGACCCGATACGTGAGATGTTGCGACAGCTGCGAGAGAAGCATCTCGCTGAACCTGTGCAGTGTCCGCCGGCTGAAGAAAAATTTCAAAGGCAACAACGACCGCTGGTACCTCGCTCCCGACTTCGAGGGGTGCGGACTCTTCGGATCGCACTGCTACTTTCCCGTCAGCAGCGACGTAGGATCTTGCGTTCCCGCTCTCAACGGGTATCCCTAGGCGGTTCCCTTGACGGACGAATGCTGGTTACGCTGCTGTTTAGACGGTGCCGTGTACGAACCGGACACCGGCAGAATATTTGCGTTTGCGATGTAAAATAAAGTAAACCAAAGAGAACAAACAAAAATTGGTTTTACATCTCTTTATTTATCTCTCGCATTGATTCACTTTTGTTAAAAGACACACACACATAATAAAACAAAATAATGGAAACCGTATGTTCGTTTAACAATATTTTATTAAACAAATAATGTATGACTCGCTGAATATGAAATGTACCCTAAATGTTTTGTCTTCTGTAATGGCACCTACGCCATGGAGTACTGAAATGCTACGTCATCGTTACTGTTCAGAACGTACGTTTTCAGAGCGTTGGGTAAAAGGTCACGTCCAGATTGAACGAGATTATGGTCCATCTGCAGAGAGCCTTTAAAGAATGCACC
>NW_022723549.1:0-15420 GCF_011630105.1 Anneissia japonica
ATAGCAGAAATAGAAAAGATTGAATTGTCAATAAATAAATACAACAAATCTGATTTCATTATTAATAAAAATATACATTATCACTTTGAAAAACGTACGCAATCGGACTT
This sequence comes from Anneissia japonica, assembly GCF_011630105.1. Taxonomy (NCBI): domain Eukaryota; kingdom Metazoa; phylum Echinodermata; class Crinoidea; order Comatulida; family Comatulidae; genus Anneissia; species Anneissia japonica. The sequence continues at coordinate 111 of NW_022723549.1, forward strand.
TTTAACGTTATTACTTGGTCGATGATGCAAAGGGCAAAGGTCATTGGTAATATCGACTATTCGTAAAACGGACGTTTGCTGGGTGTTTACCCAAAATATTACAAATAATTTCTAAAAACCAGACTAATGAGACTACTTCGATGGTGTTGTTAGCATTGTTGAAGTACGTTGTTGCCAGCCAGAAGATGATAATGGTGGTACAATACAACAAAGCTGGCTTAGATGCCTACGTTACGTAATCGTGTCCTTTTAATCTGAGCCGACTTTACCGTTAAGCAAGTTAATTTACCGTTATTCTAGTAAAGTTAAGTCACTTAACTTAAGTGACTTAATTCCTTTAACTAGCTATAATTGAGTGGTTCACGTCGAACTTTTAACTAGTTAAGTGGATGTATATATAGATAAAAGTTCTACGTGAACCCAGCTTTAACCTGCCCAATCAAATTCGATTGTATTGCCATATTTTGCAAAACTTCTGCAAAGAGAAAGTGGAAGAAGCGATTTAAAATTTTATATAGTTTAAGCTGGCTGTGGTGTTATGTATGGAAATTGTGTTTTTCTTGCATTCATTTTTTTTGTTCATTTTCTTTTGATGCAGAATTGGGTTGTCGCTTTGTATTGTACCTGGGTGCGGGCTTTTGCGGCGTGGATGGCTGGCATATCTCTTCATGCAAGTCAGCTTTCCCGGCCCGGTGGTGGCTCATCCATGTGATAGTGGGAGCTTGCAGGAGCTTGTGTCTGCAGTGCGGCATACTGACTTACAATGCAGGGCGACAGCCTTATCTGTTTATTTTTTTTAATTAAGTAATTTAAATGTATATATGCACACTTTGTATGTATAGGTGTATGTGTATGTATGTTTTTATGAGGGTGTATGCAAGCATTAAAGTGCTTCTTAATGTATTTTTTTTTCTAGTTAGATTTCATTTAAGTTATTTCACTTGAAAGCCGCTGATGTAAATAGTATCTGCACAATTATTATTATTATTATTATTATTATTATTATTATTATTAAGGGCTATGCTTGATACAATTATAACATATTGTTTTTATTTGGGCACAATATACATTTATGTGTGTGTGTGTGTGTGTTTGTTGCTTCCTCGTAGATATTTTATTATTTCATTTATAGATATGGTTTCAAGCGACAGTTGGAGAAAGCTATTACAGAGGTTCCATCGCCATTGATGACATTATGCTTGATGACTGTGAATCTGTTGTCAACCATATTGCAAAATTTTCATGCAATTTCGAGAATGACATTGCTGGGTGTGGTCTTTTCCAGAGATATGACGACGACCTAGATTGGCTTTATTTCAATAACTATGGTGTTCATGGACTATCGGGTACTCATAAAATCTTTTAAAAATAGCATTCAATTTATATGGTAACGAGTCTAGTTCTATATATTTAAATGAGAATAGGGCCTACGCAATTAATTAAATATCGATGAACGACGGAATACTCGACTTTGCATTTATGAATGTGTCAACTAACAATAACTTCACAAGTGAGGGAACCATTTTGAGACCAAATATCTAATATACAAATATATATATATATATATATATATATATATATGTATATATATGTTATATTTATTTTATATTGTGTGTTTTATTTAATAATTGTTCCATCGCCATTGATGACATTATGCTTGATGACTGTGAATCTGTTGTCAACCATATTGCAAAATTTTCATGCAATTTCGAGAATGACATTGCTGGGTGTGGTCTGTTCCAGATATATGACGACGACCTAGATTGGCTTTATTTCAATAACTATGGTGTTCATGGTCTATCGGGTACTCATAAAAGCTTTTAAAAATAGCATTCAATTTATATGGTAACGAGTCTAGTTCTATATATTTAAATGAGAATACGCAATTAATTAAAATATCGATGAACGACGGAATACTCGACTTTGCATTTATGAATGTGTCAACTAACAATAACTTCACAAGTGAGGGAGCCATTTTGAGACCAAATATCTAATATACAAATATATATATATATATATTTTGTCCATAAAATAGCTATGTTGACAGTGACTGAATGCAATAGCCTACCTCTATAATACTTTTTATTTGTAATTTTTAGATTCTTCTACCTACATGTATGTTGAAGGTGGTGAAGAAGACAAAGCATGTATTCAAACACCACCCATTAACTACAATGGAAGTATCAGCGTCGGCTTTAGCGTTCATATGAACTTCGACCCACAGCTAAACTTGCGGGTTTTCATTCAAGAAGGATGGAATTACAATAAAAAGAAACTGATTTGGGAAAAAAATGGAACTACACAAGGATGGGAACAGGTTAACGTAATGGAAGTGAACCCGTCAATGACAATGTTTGCGGTAAATGTTTAATTTATATTTGTTGTTGAAATATAATGGCTTCTGTTTATTGTTGTTCTCTGAAAAAAAAATTGAGGAACTTTATGTGTATGCTATTACATTACTTTGGTGAGAAAGGTTGAATGATGAGTTCCGTGTAAAATATATGTAAACTGTTTTTGTTTTTGTCGTTGTTAGATCTTATTTGAAGCAGTACTTGGACCATCAAGTTTAGGAGTAATTGCTGTTGATGACATCAACATATATCCGGATAACACATCATTGAAAGATGACAGAAAATCGAATTCCATCATTATTACCGCAACAGTGGTGCCTTTGGTTGTCATTTTTGCAATTGCTATACTTTTAGTCGTATTCAGAAAGCCATGGATGAACAAGCCAAAAGATGGTCCAAGAACAACCTCTACAAAAAATGTCGACTCTGACGCTTACGCAAATTATGAGGAAGACGTATATGAGAATGCTTATACCTCACCTTTGTAGACATGATGATGTAGACAAGATGTAAAAGCTTAAGGAGCAAATTGTACCATTTATAAAGTATTTAACTATATAGGTCTAAATATTATCTTCAAAACATGTGAAAATAGACATTGAATAGACAATAGCTAATAAATGGTAGGTCCGCAATTGTTGTTTAGTTATTGCAAATATAATATATAGCATCAATAAAAATATAAATAAGTCCAATTTTATGGTTTTGATTGAAGTATCATTTACAATTTCTATGGGAGCTAAATAATAGTATAAGTATAATTTATTCTCTAGGCCTATAAACCAACAGTTTAATATCTAATTATCCATGACCCAAAGTCTTATTCTAGAAAATGTGTGTTTTGCTGTTGCATTAAATATTAGGAAAAGAAAAGATCGTTGGTGGCGTTTTATGTGTACGTACACTAAAGAACTAACAATAAAATTCCACATTTTTTCTGATTTCTTGTAAAAAAAATCGGAATCATCCTGAAAATTTGTAATTTGGAACGTTATGTGGTCAAAGATCGTTTGATTGATTTTCATTCTGATAATCATAGAACGAAGTCGAAAGCAGTTCCTGAACCAAGCCTGCTAGAGAAAATAAATTTAATCAACCCGCCAAAACAACTCAGCAAACGGTCGGTAACAACCAGCTCTATTGAGTCGTCTGTACAGTTCACGCTCGAGTGAACACAATTTGAAAAGCTTTTGTTCCCGAACGTCTGTTGCCACGACTACTATTAACTATAACAAAAGATTAAACGTAAAGCCAGTATCTTTCTTAAGGATGATGAAATTAGAAACAAAAACGAGGATTCAAAGAAGAGGTACTTTATTTTTCGTTAAGTGATGTCATCAATTGTGACCACCTCATAGGAACCCAAAAAGTTAGAAACCTTTGGAGAATTTATATAGATGATCACAGCGAAAGAGTGAAATCAATCATTTCTGGTTTAAAAATAAATGGAAAACAGGTTAAAGTGTATGATGTCAACCCATATATCGCCGGAGATGAAAATGAAATAAGAATCCTAGTTAAGGATATACCTTTGTTCGGGATGAAGAAATTACAATTGCCTTAAAAAAAATTGGATGCAAAAATATCCAAAGAGAAATACAATTTATCAAGTTTCTAATCAATGGAAAGCTTTCAAGATTTCTAAATGGAGGCAGAGCTGTTTTTATTCAACCATTCAAAGGAAGTCTTCCGAGGGTGCTTAAGATAAATAATTTCAAAGCGAGAATCTTCCATATAGATCAGAAAATAGATCTAACATGCTATGAATGCAGTTTAACGGGCCACAATGTAAACGACTGCCCGACGAAGCTAAAAAGCACGGTATAAAAGTGCAATAAACCTGGTCACATGACAAATACCTGCAACGAGCATAACAGATCATTTGATAGAGTCGGAGATTGAACCAGGTCCTGATATAGTGACGTGTGCTCTTCTGAGTGATTCTGAATCGAGTGATGGGGAAGTACAAAGCGATGCATGCAAAAATACAAGTGGAAGAAAAGTATCAGTTAAAGATAAAACAATTGATAAAACACAAAATGTCATCGGTATTCTTGAGGACTTACTAACAAACCTGCCAACCCAGGTAGTTATGAGGCGCCAAGTGTAAATTTATTATTTAACACAATTATTTATATATAATTCATATAATTGAATAAGTCACCCATTATTTATATATAATGCATTTACGTCTAAAAGACTATATGTAAATAATTGCGTTAACGTTTTCGTTATTTATATATAATTAGTTTACTGATTTCATTATATATAAATAATGAAAGGGTAACCAAACATAATAAGGTTACTGGTTTCAGTATATATAAATAAGGAAAGGTTAACTTACAATTATTTATATATAATAAATTCACTGATTCCATTAGGCCTATATATAAATAATGAAAAGGTAACACATCATTATATATAAAGGTCAATGTCATTATATCTAAATAATGGTTTCTTACTGCCAATTATATATAAATAACCGTTGAGGTCGAGCCTCCATTATATATAAATAATGACATCGTAGAAAGCCATGGTTTATAAGATAATTTGTTTTACAAATTACGAAGTATTAAATATTCATCAGTGACCTAAAGTTACAATTAGGGCCTATTGTGTGTGGCCTGCAGGTCGCAGACCATCACCAATCGACAATGGCACAGCAAGGGATACAGCAGATTATTGAATCTCTCTTTCTTCAAAGTGAAAACATTTTGCACGAAATCTGACAACCACGCTGTCAAGGTCGAGGTTGCTTCCCCTATCGCGATGTATTCCAAGCATCATGAGGCTATCCGAACGAGGATTTGTCATAACAGAACGCAAATTAATTTTAATTGGTCTCATTGAACTATTATTATTATTATTATTATTATTATTATTATTATTATTATTATTATTATTATTATTGTTATAATTATTGTTATTATTATTATTATTATTATTATTATTATTATTATTATTATTATTATTATTATTATTATTATTATTATTATTATTATCACTATTATTATTATTATTAAATGTGGGCCTACATTTGTCATAGTTTAAAAATGAAAAAAGTGGACAAATTTAATTTAAAAAAAAATAGGTCTGAGAGTGCCATTTCCAACCATCTAGCTGTGCCAAAATCATAAATTTGCTTACCTCAGCCAAAACCATATGAAAGTACCTTCCTGGGTCCCCTCTATTTCGAATTTCTGGATCCGCCATTGTTTAATGCTACAATGTGGTTGACTGCACCATTGTGTATTATTCAACAATAATCAGTGACGACTAATGTGGTTGTGCAGCGAATCATATGCAAAGTTATTCACAATGTCTCAAGGGCAAGTAAATATCTATACGATAACCCGTTAATACAAAAATATACCAAAAAAGGTATAACTAGGCCTATATAGTAAATGTGTTATACGAATAAAAGTATCAGATGGGTGAAAGCATGGACAAATTAGATTAAACTAATTCCTCCATGGTAAAAGCAGAGGGTTGTTATGGTAAAAGCAGTGTGGCTCCTGAAATTTGCAGACAAGGGGTACGATCCAAGGGGACGACTTGGGCCTCGGTCAGGGCCCCAGAATATAATCCTAAGGTTCATGGGGAGAGGTTATGACTTAGTATGGCCCAGAATTTTGCGTTTAGACCATGGACCTTATTAATAGGTCCATGTTTAGACCATTTAGGGATTGGCAATCAAAATAACGTGATTTGAATAGACAAATTAATATTTTTGGTCCGACGACCTCGTCGTGGTGCTGGACGATGACACTCCAAAATTTATAATTTAGGAGTGTTTGTATTTGCAATGTTGTAATTTTAGCGACTATTATGAAATTCTAGTGTTATTTAACACATGGAAAATAAATCGAACTTGGATTTGAAAATTTATTATAGAAAAAAACGCATTAATATCACTGTTTATTTATAGTGCTCTTTAGTGTGAGGGAAAAGTTTCAGTTGGACCGCCAAATCCATGATCTTTCATCTAACTAGAGAGAGTTTTTAATTGGAGTGAACTGCTAATGATAAAAGATATGCATCCAACTGGGGCCGCACAAAAGTCGTATTTATTTGGAGGAGACCTGTACAGCAAAAAATAAAAAAAAAAAAAAAAAATCTGTTTGAATTAATATCTTTTTTCTCTTTTATAGGTTTAACCCACTTTTATTAAAGGTAAAGGCGAGCCGATTGCCCGAGCGTTTAAGACAGGGGGACCGTGAAATACAGATCGGCGCTGGTTCGAATGGCACGCTCGCCTGGTTCCAGTGGTGGAACAAGTCTTCTCGGATAAGGACTCTAAATCGTAGGTCCAGTGTACACAATTGGCTCGTGTGCACTTTAAAGAACCCAATACATCATTCGAGAAGAGTAGGGGGTTACCCCGGTGTACTGGTCCACTAGTCCCCTGTCCGGCCACAGAAGGAGCGCCTACGACGCGGCCCATGTCAGATATCCATCCTACCTGCGAATCCTTCTACCACATTACGTAAGCTAGATCTACACTAGCAACGTAGTGACTCGATAAGAAGAAGAAACTTTTATTAAACCTTTTTTCATCATTTTTCATATTAATGATACATAGGCCTACTGATCTAACGGTATCCAATATATGACATTGTGACATTTAAAAAAATGAAGTTATTTTGTAAAGGTTTTACTATGTTTGATTTGAACGGGATTGTGCACCTTTACTACTACACCTTTTACTAGATTAGGATGTAAACGTTCTATTAAAAGCATTCTGTAAGCGAAGGCGCAATTTGATTGTATAATAGTGTATCACTACATAATTTATTGTTATGAAAATGAAAAAAAAATACTTGTAACAGCATCATATACTCGCATCAAATTGGTTCACCGGACAAAGTACGATTTTTATTTGCACAAATTAGAGCAGAAAACAACAAGGAACTCGGATTATTTTTCATGTCATGGATCATATCACAATTATAAGTTATTTTTTTACAACAAATTACTAGTTAGGAGACACCGTGATAGCTAAAAATGAGTATACATTAAATATATCACCAAGTTAATATAGTACTTAAAATTAACAATAAAATACCTATATATATAATACTTCAACATTATTTGTAATAAGAAAGGCTTGAGAAATAGTCTTATGAATAATAATTCAATGTGTACTATGAATCTTGAACCATCATTTGAGACTATGTTATTAATAAGCTATGGGGACCGTTGCCGAAACAAGCCTTCTGCTTTTTGTTACAATATGTTTTTCAGGGATGGGATTCTTTTATGGAAGGTTCTATATCTTTAATGTATATTTATGGTGTATGACAATCGATCATATGACAGATCAATAATGTGTAGGCCTATATGTAAATAAAAATTCCATTTAAATTAGTTGTGATTGACTTATATATGGCAGACATGGATGCAATATCAATACAAAACGACGATAACGTACGGCAGCGCCGGGTTGTTAACGGACACCAAGTTTTAATTGTTGAGTAAGGTTTTTTTAAATGCAACTCGGAGTCGTCTTAAAGCCGGATGACCTAACATCCTACTCTTTCTTCCCCTCCTCTTAATTTTTCAGCCTACCAATTTGTCACTTTTATTTTTCTAAATTGTGATAAACCCTCAGACTAGGCTTTGAAAGCGACCCGATAAAAAACGCATGTAGGAATTATTGTTGTTGATTTTGGATAATTATGAATCATGTGATAAAAATGTCAACCAATCTTGAATACACGGAACAGGAAGCTAAAAATACAATTTGTAAACGAGTGGTGGCGATCGAGCATAATAATTATTATTATTAAGTCGTAAAGCACAGGAAACCATTTCGCTAAAACGTTTACTGATTGATGTAACGTAATTCGCGTTAGTCGTGGCCAAGATGAACTGTGCTGTTTATTGGGCGTCGTTTTTTATTCAAGTGATGCTTCACAGCCACAAGAGCCTAGCACAAAGTATATCAAGTTGGAATGAGCCAGAGCTGCAACAACTTAGTTGTGACTTCGATAATACCTGCTACAGAGAAATAATGCAAGATAATGATGATGATTTTAATTGGTACAGAAACATTCATTACAAACCACCTGCATGGTCATTTAGTAGAGATTTGAACAATATTGTTTTATATTTACAACTTACAAGCATAAACTAAATTAATTAATCGTTGTTATTTACTTTTTAATCATTCATAAATAATTTATTGTATTATTATTATTATTATTATTATTATTGTTATCAAAATTTAACTAGTTTTATAATAAAATTAATTAATATACGAACTTATAGATAATTGAATTTAGTGTTAATTGTGTCTTAGATGAAAACATGTACATTAGCGGATATGGCAAAGAACCTGGGCAAGTTGCTCGCCTTAAAACTCCGGCTTTCTCATCGAAATACACCTCTTACTGTATCAGCTTTTCTTACTACATGATTGGACCCTATGTTGGTCAGTTGGAGGTGATTATTGAGGAAAAGGTACGTGGTGTCGGTCAACCTATTAGGAATTTGTCTGGAATACAAGGTCTTTACTGGAACATAGGATACATTCAATTCCAACCAACAGACTCATTTAAGGTATGCTATGATCAACATGTATAAAATCATATTATTATTGACATATTGGAATTGATTGGTTGGTACACTACCCTGTTATTTTAATTAGGCCTATGAGTCGTATCCCAAACTAGGTCGCGAAAGAATTGTGTCGAATTTAAAACAAAAATGTAGATGTAGGTTCAATGTTAGAAGTGTATAAAAATAAATGACAACGGCGAGGACATAAGAAATTGGCTTTCATATCAGAAAAGCGTGTATATAAAGCATTAAGATTATTTAAAAGAATGTTAAGAAATCTGTCGATATTGCAAGCAAGGGAGGACCATTGTGTAGAGATTTTTGGAAATTTCTTAGTGGAAATAAAAGAATGACGATTGTAAGGATCCAGAATCAAATGATATTGTGTCCGAAAGTAAGATGAACCTAAATGTTAAACAATATTGGGAACTATTGTGTGAAATTAATATAAATATATAGACCTATGGCAGCAGTTCTTTCAGAATGAAAAGCGTTTGGTAATACATTATTGGAAGTAATTATAATAAGAATGTCTTAATGGGTAAAGATAATTGTATTTATGATATAGAACTTACTGTAACACTGATACTGTAAAAGAGGCATTTTCACTGTCTTTAAAATAAAAATGCCCAAGGGACCGACGCACAGTGGTCCAGGGCGAAATCCAAGTGTGCCAAAAGTCCATTTTGGTGACTATAGCTTTTACACTTTTTTCACATGATTGAAGATGGGTATACCCTGGTTAATCTATCCTGAAAATATTTTACATTTAAACGTATTTTAAGGGTAGTATTTTTCAACAAATGTCGGAAATTTCTCTATAAATATTTCAAATGCTATAATTTACTACATTATATCAAACCACGTTTTTTTTCATCACCATCTTCAGTATAGCCTTAGCTTTATGATGGTACCAAATTTAGCTGCTACTTTTTGCAACTTTTCGAGCTAGACGCACTTATATTAGTCTTGTTTTCGTACATTTGAGACACAATTTAATTAGAGCAAACCGCAAATCAGAGGGATGTACGCGCGTCTACTCAACCAGCTCATGCAAAGCGTAGGAAAAGCTCTCCAAAAATTTACAAACTGCTCGTGATTTAACAGTAGCAAATCATCTAATATTGTGTTGCTGTTTAGAATACTTTATTACATTTTGAGCAGCCTAATAATCTAAATATCATATATCATAATAATCCACATTACGCCAATTTTAAACATTCTTCACTGGCTTCCAGTTGATAAGCGAATCATTTTTAAAATTCTTCTTCTCACCCAAAAATCTATCCATGGTCGTGCCCCAATTTATCTCTGTTCGCTTATAGACAAACAGGTTTCTTCCCGTTTTAATCGTTCTTCTCAAACCCTCAAACTTGTTACTCCACGAGTCAAGCATATTCGTACCGGTGAACGCTCTTTTTCTTTCTCTGCTCCTAAACTCTGGAATTCTCTGCCTCCTCAATTACGTATCATTTCTGATCCGCAATTATTCAAATCTACTCTTAAATCATTCCTCTTCAAATAGTTCAACTTCTTTCTAACATCCTCCAGCGCCGGTGACAAGCCAGTTTTGTTTGCTTTAATAGGCGCTTTAAAAATGTGTATTCTTATACACATCTAGATGTGTATAAGAGACAGACCCAATGATGAGTTCATGGTTATCGAATTTAGACCGACCACGGTTCAAATTATGGTTGTATTGTGCTCAATGACAGTCCCACACACTTTTTCTAATGGGTCCACATTTTAAATCTAGGCCCAAATTAGCAATTGCATGCATAAAATGAGTTCACTTTATGAAAAATGGGTCCAGATTTCCCATATTTAGTGGGTACAATTTTTTTTAATGGGTCCAGATTTTTCGGATTTTTGCGTAAAATGGGTCAAATTTTAAGAAAAACTTTGATTATTTGCGGTTTTGGAATAAAACGATCAAACTAACTCATTTTTTTTTTTTTATTATTCATCTTGTGTGTCTGCATCATTATAAAGTTAAAAAAAAAACATTCCATAAAAATTTCATTGGGAAAAATTGGGTTTTTTATCAAAATTTGAGAAAAAACAGAAATTCAAAATGGTGACTTTGAGGTCACATGACTACCTAATTATGCAAAATACCAAATATCAATGTTCCTCGCGTAGGCCAACCTATTGCTTGCCCCAACACACAAAAAGAATTTCGAAATAACCTCTTTTAGTATTTTTTTTGAATTATTTTAAAAATTAACTTTTTTCGTTAAAAAAAGTCCCAGCACAGGGGTGCATATACCTACAGCAGTGAAAGGGTTAAGGTATGTTTTTTTTTTATTGAACGACGTAAAATTTAAGATCTAGACTGAATAACTTGCCAGAGCTCAGTATGACACGAATGAGGGTTTCTAGACCGGCAAATTCAAATTAGAACATTTTACACTTTATGTGACGTTATTAAAATACATTTCTTCAAAGAAAGGGTGGAAGGTGGAGTGTTAAGAAGACACCTGCAGTACCCCCTTAGTCCGCGTCCACCCCATCAGTCAGCTCTCACAAGTGAAAATAAGCACAAAAGATCACGGTCAAACAGACTGAATTTACCTAATATCGCTATAACTTGCGTGAGCAATAATTGTTGTATTTGAATGGATGCTAAATAAATAAATGAATAAAGAAATTAAATGAGCGGTCCCACTTCATCGGGCATTTACCCCCATCCCATCACTCACCTTGGGATGCCCTTATAATCCCAAGAGGCAATTTGGCTTCGGATTTAGGATGGAATCAAATGTTTAAAAAAATAATTAAAAAAATAAAAACAAAAGAGAAAGTGTCGGTCCTCCCCGAAAAAATGTTTTTCCTAAATGGCGAGAAATGAGATTTCCCGACTTTTGAGGTGTATTTTAATGACAATTAAGTTTTTTTAAAGTTCAAGATTTTCCCTCCCTTGAAAACAATCATGTCAACTTTGTCATTCTTATTACAGTAAACAGACCTACGTGTGTATAAAAAAAGAGTAGTTGCATACGTAGGCCTATTTTGTTTTCCATGAACCGATGAACCCCAAATAGGACGGTGGTGGGAAAATGATGATTCCTATATGTCGGGAAACGGGTTTTCTCAACTTCTGAAATTTTGGTTTCCCTCTCTTGACGTCCTGGAAAAGTAAGTCTAGAACTATTTTTTAAATATTTATTTATTTAATGTTTTTGTCCAAGGGGGTGTGGTCAGGACCCTGACCCCTCCAGATCCACCAATGATCTCCCTCCCCAATTCACTCCTAGATATGACACTGGAAATCGAGTGTACTTGTTTTTACATTTGGCACCCAATGACTGCAGGAATGATTTTATCGTATACCTTAATTAAAAAATGGCGCTTTTGTAGGGGTGGGGGTATATTAAATCGCTTGCTAAATGCAGGGTGGCAGATATTGGCAGCTAAACTTGGCATTAATGTAATACTTAGGCTCTGCCAGAAATGTTGATGTCAAAAGCATGACGAAAATCCTCGGCAATTCGAACTTTTAAGTTGGTTTTATGAAAAAAATGTTTTTAAGGGTTTTTGGCTCATATTTAATGTCCTTTATTCTAAAAATATACCAATAATGTCATTTTTTATTTTACTATCTAATTTAGTTAACAATAGGCAAATACTGCAAGAAATATCAAGTTGACTGCTTTCATCTAAGTAAAGTCATAGGGAGTTTTTCAAAACCGTCAATTTTTTCATTTTACGAGTAAAATAAAACTTTTTCATGTTTACATGGTTATATCACACTATGAAAATTCACTAAATATGAAATTATTGGTGGATTAATATAATTTAGGATGTTCTCGACCCCAAATAACCTTTAAAAGTTGAAGTTGTCACATTACCTATTTTCGACTTTTGGTACACTTTGAATTGATTCTGTCCCACTGTGCGACGGTATCACAAACAAACTTGGTTTTGTATCAGTCACTATTAATTTGTTAAGTAAGTTTATTGAGTTGTACAACATACTAAATTAATTAAATATGAGCATAATATAGTCACAATTTTTAAGAAATGGGGATAGAAAAGACCTGAACTATAGCGGAATTTCAATCACTTTCTGCGTATCAAACATTCTAAATAAAATTATTTATCAGAATATTTCTCACTATCTTGAGAGTAGAAATGTTCTACGTAAACAGCATCAAAGGTTTTGAGTTTATCTACATACATTGAAAGTGTTTTTACACTTTTTGTAAAGCTTTTCAAAATGTACATAGTCCGTCAAGAAACTTACCAGTTGTTTACCGTACCTTTGAGGTGATTTTTTTTACATTATGTTTTCCAGACATCTTATTTAAAAAAAGCTTAATCTCAGTAACTCATTTTCATGTTTTATACTACAGGACTTATTTTGTTTGACCTCACTTTATATGAATTATACCATATTTGCAGGTCATATTCCAAGCTATTGTTGGATCGAATCCGTCCACTTCTTACATTGGACTGGATGATTTAGAAATACAAAATGGAACGTGCCCATTAAGTAAGTTAATTAACTTCAATTATAATAAGTTCGTATATTTGAGTGTTAATTCGCGAGTACAATATTTAAAAAAATGGGTGAGGTAAATGGTTCGAATTTGTTATTGTGTACTCTGTATGTCAAATGTGTTTAATTACATTTTATCACTATATTGCAATAATAATGTTGGTACATGGGTAAGCAAACAGCCAAGAATGGTTTGTCAATTATCAAACGTATTTTTGAGATTGAAAATGCCTATATTTTAAGCATTTCTTAGTCATCGATCTTTTTTAGCACCAATGCCAACTCAACCGCCACCTATATTTAAAGAATGTACCTTTGAGTCGAATCCTGTTCTTTGTGGGTTTACATCGTTGGAAAGGAATAGATGGAGTAATACAAGAGCAACATCATCCAGTCTGCCAAACGATCATACTTTGAATTCAGCTAATGGTATGGCAACGTTATTCCACATTTTATTTTTATAAGCACTATTAAACCTACTGTGAAATACAGCAGTGTTTAAAGCTGACCTCCTAAGGACTCCAAACATGCGCGTGTGTTCATGTCAGTTTTGCATTAATATACACAATTGATCATTATACTGTATAAACATTTGTCAATTTATTATTTGGTTTTACACATAAGTATTGTAACTCCTACTACTACTATTATATTATTATTATTACTTTTTTAATTACAGGTCATTACATCTATTCATCAAGTGACAAATCTGTGCTGTATTCACCATTCTCACGTCATCAGGTTCTGAAGCTTGTTTTTCTTTCTGGTATTTCATTGCCTCCGGAAAACAAGGAAAAATTCGGATATATCTTCAACCTTTATACGGACACATCAGAGAGCCGCTAGCAGTGAACTATCAAGGACATGGTGATCAATGGCATTTGCAAAACGTTCCTCTTCTGAACCCACACCAGCTACATTTTACGTCAGTTTACATTAACAATACTTAAACTTAGTAATACTTTACTGTAAAATAAGAATCATGCTCGTTTGCTTACGAATAATTGTTTTATTATCAAAACTCTTAAATAATTTTTAGAGAATAATAATATATAGATAGTGTATGGACAGTTTTTTGGTGGGCTGGTAATGTTAACTAATGTGATAGGCCTATAGGATGCCTTGAAACTATCAGTCGCAGAGCTGACAAAAAGATTGTCTTAGAACTAAGGAGGTGGATTTGGAAATTCTTAAAACCAGTTTAATCCACATAAAACTAGACGATTCCCACTCTTTCATCACATAATGAATGACCAAATTAACCCAAGTGGTGGAAAAAGACGACTTACAATTTGATAAAATCACTATGCCTTTATCCCCACAGCGATGTATACAGTATATAGAAACCAAACTTCTATCTCGAGCACTTAAATTCTGCCCTAAACCGAGGAAGACTCGATCCACATCAACTATCTTTGTATCTGGAAGATTTTTTCCGACGTTTAAGATGCGGTGAATTTTTGCGACGGAAACGCCACAGTGGGCAAACCACAGATTCAAACCAAAAAAAGTTCATTGAATCCATCTTAGTATCGTTTCCCAGCTTTAATAAAAACGTTCATTCAGGCCATTGAAGAAGGACGTGATGAAAGCCCGTTTCTAGTCAAGTTTTCCGCGACAATCTATAAAAAAGATGAGAGGCAGACAATTGCCAAATTGCGTTAGCGTGATCATGGGAGTCGATCCGTGTTTGAAAGTGGGGTGGGGGCGGAGAAATGCAAAATAAGAAAGCCTTTGGTTGGGGCCAGGGGGTTGCCTAGAGCCCCGGTGGGGGTCCAGGGGCGAAGCCCCCTGAAGCTCTGGCGTCTATAGCCTTTTATAAGCTGTTTCTAATTGATTTTAAGGAATGCAATCAATTCCATACTACATTTTCAAAATACAGTGGCGGATCCAG
>NW_022723549.1:15428-20061 GCF_011630105.1 Anneissia japonica
TTCATTGAATCCATCTTAGTATCGTTTCCCAGCTTTAATAAAAACGTTCATTCAGGCCATTGAAGAAGGACGTGATGAAAGCCCGTTTCTAGTTAAGTTTTCCGCGACAATCTATAAAAAAGATGAGAGGCAGACCATTGCCAAATTGCGTTAGCGTGATCATGGGCGTCGATCCGTGTTTGAAAGTGGGGTGGGGGCGGCGAAATGCAAAATAAGAAAGCCTTTGATTGGGGCCAGGGGGTTGCCTAGAGCCCCGGTGGGGGTCCAGGGGCGAAGCCCCCTGAAGCTCTGGCGTCTATAGCCTTTTATAAGCTGTTTCTAATTGATTTTAAGGAATGCAATCAATTCCATACTACATTTTCAAAATACAGTGGCGGATCCAGGAATCCCTACAGACTTTTACAGATAGAGAGTGTAGACCACCTCAGTCCCACAATGGTTGGAGCTGAGGTAAGAAAATTTATGATTATGACACCTCTAGTTAGCCGGAAATGGCACTCTCAGACTAAATTTGAATATAATTTTCATTTTTTCCACTTTTAAATTTCGAAAAAATAAATAGGGAGGGTGGGCCGGCTGAGCCCATTGAGTCTGCCACTGAAATACTCATCATAAAAACTTTTTAAAATTATCCTGGTAATCAGAATTATGCCCGCTTATAGTGCAAAATAACATTCATAAAAATAATGATATGTTATCTACTGATTAGCTTGTGACTTATTAGCTTGTGACGCATATTCGAACCATGAAAACCAAATACGATAAACGTAAAACCGTCATAAAGTCTATTTGCATGAACAGTACTTTTAAAATCAATCACGAGCTTTTTCCTTTTCTCTTCATTTTGAATTTCACTTTTGTGCAAGTAGTATTGCAACTACACTATTGTGAGTGGAAATACTACCGTCTAATTTACGATCAAACAGGACTAGGAAGATAGGAAGCACACAAAACATAGACAATAATTAATTTATCATTATCAGTGGCGGCTCCTGGAAAGCCAAATAGAGGGGGACAGGCAGAGACTTTCACAATTTGGGAAACTAGGTCATTTCAACGCCACCCATGGTTGGGGCTGAGGTAAGAAAATTTATCGTTATGACACCTCTCGATGGCCGGAAATGGCACTCTCAGACATAAATTCTAATCATAATTTTTCTTTTTTCCCCATTTTTTTTAAATAATTTTGAAAAATTTAGGGAGGCTGGTCGGCTCGGTCCGGCCCTACTTGAATCCGCCACTGATTATTATGACGTCATTGCGAGATTGCGTCAACGTAACACTAGCGTTTTTAAACTTGTGGTATCACCGTACTTAAATAAATTGAAATAAATAGCCTTGTCCGAGCCCAAGGCTGTATAATTTTTGTTTAATAAAGGCTACATAAAATTCAATTAACTAACTACAATTTTTTGACATTAGGAAAAACAGTAATCTATGTATGCAAATAATACCGGTATTAAACACTAGTGTATACGTACGGGTCATAATAATATACCGTACAAAAGTAATAAATCGTTTATAGTAGAAAGTGTGCATTTTTGAGTTTGTAAAAATATTGGCCTAATCAGTTTCCAATTTTAACAACGTACAGTACATTGTTTTCATAATAAATTTACCCTCTGACAACCGTTGCACCCATAAAATCGATGTAGTTTTTACTGAGATGGTTACAAAATGTACATACAATTGCGTTTTTACTCGGTTTTGTTCCGGAAATACGCACCGCACTTGTGAAGAGTGAACAGACAAAATACATGACAGTCATGCATATAAATTGTTATTTTTTGCATTCGCTTTGAAAACTGGGGTTTAATTATAGAAGACTGGTGAAAAGTGGGATGGAAGACAATTGATATGATGTCCCCACTACTTTGAAAAGTGGGGGACGTGTCCCCTGTCCCCCACCGATCGACGCCCACAAGCGTGATTATATCGTCTGATATCAGCTAATAAAGGCTCTGCCACTGTCGTTATGGACATTAAATTCTATGAAGACGAGTCCTGATGACAAGTAAACGATCCCCTCTTCACTATCGTAAACTCAGAAAGGAGCCCACTCCAGAACTTTCGAAGGAAGTGAAAAAAAACATCTGTATTGAAGATGGTTATAAAGGGTTCCCTCGATCGCAAAATTGGACCACACCTTATCCCTGTCGATCCGGTAATTTCTGAAAATGTTGAGGATTTATTAAGACCATAGTTGTTGCTCCTCCATTGTATATTCAGGATTCCAAGGACTTTGTCCGCAAAATAAACTAAATATCAAATTTACCAAATAATACCATACCATCACCGTGATCATGGAAAATGGTGCACTTACAGATCTCTTCCATAAACCCACGGCATAAGCATAACATGTAACTGCTCCCTGGCAGCTGTCATCCCCGCACTGCACCAAAACCATTCCAAACAGCCAAGCATTTCGCATGAGACGTTGTTCTTCGGATTAAGATTTCTAGAATCGCACAGACCGGATACCTCCGGAAGAGAAATTATCATTGAGAGTCCATCGAAACTTCTATTATTAAGCAAAGAACATACCTCGTGCACAAACACTGACTTATAAACCACGTCAGCGACCAACCAGAGTGCTACTGGTCACTACCGGTACCTATCACCCTAGGTTTCCAACACTAAATGCTATAATTCAGAAATATTTATGCACATACAGACACAAAACGCCTCGGTTCTGTTTTTCTGAATACATCGTTCATAGCCTATTACGGACCACCTAACCTTCGTGATATATAAGTAATATCTAAATTTCAGAAGCAAATTAACTCTTTTGACAGCCATAATTTGAGCAATCAACTTTGTGGTTCATCATGGAAACGTGCTTCTTGCTTAATTCTACACAATCATTCAAGAGCAACCAAACAAAAGACAAATTCCGGATAAGGCAATCAATTAATTGGTGCCTCACCAAAAATATCATTTATCCCATAGGCTTATATTATAATATTTGTGGTTAACAATATGTCGGTGAAACAAAAAAAACACTCTTCGTATGAGCATACCTCAATGGTATGAGAATGACACAGCATAATCAGCTAACAAAACATCTAAGCTTGATAAACCTGTAGGCGAACATTTCAATTCAGCTTGTGTGACTTAATTGCAAATTTCCGAATTGGAACGACAGGAATCGTAAGGATAAGGGAAATCACTGGGAACTTATACTTAAATCACCACAACTTTCGGACTAAATATAAGAAACGTTCTCCTAGGACACTAAATTCATCCAATGGCATTCCAAATTAATTAAAAAATCATTAGGCTTATTGATAGATGCGTGCATCTAAAGTTTAGTTTTGGCTTTCTTGTTCACTCTTTATTCACGCTGCTTATTCACTCATGTCCTATCTCATTTAACTTAGTTACCACGCTTGCATGACTTCTCACTTTATACTATCTGACTTTTTCTACCCTCACTCACTCGCCACTGAGGAAGGACTAGCGTTGTCCGAAAGCTATTACTTATTCTTTTTCTGGCTGTTTACTTAAGTATGCTTCTTAAAATTTTTTCACACATTTTCCCTTTGGAGATTATTAAACGTTATTCTATATTATCTTATATATTAGATTGTAATAGTTTTCGAAAAAGAGGATGCAAATAATGCTGCAATTGATGATTTCCTTTACAAACAAACTCCATGTGAGGAATTACAAGGTAAATAAATATAAATTGTATAACAATTTAGTAGTACCTAGATCAGGCTTTGTAGGCACTTTGTGGTTGTAGGCACTTTGAAATTTGACATCAAAACAATTTTTAAAAGCCAGAATCTAATATTTTGACCCATTGGTCGGCTTTTAAATGGGATAATGGACTAAAAAGGGGTCTATTGGATTATCCGTCCTCATGTTTTCGGCCGCACTATCCATGCTGACAAACACGAACAATTCCTAGCGAAAATCTCATATGCATAGGCCAGTAGCGTAGCTAGGGGGTAAAAGGGGGAGGGCACGTGCCCCGGGCGCCACGTTTGAGGGGGCGCTGAAATGGGAGAATGAGAGTAAAAAAATAAGCACTTTTTAGAAAAACACGACGAAATTGATGTATTTCGTCAGGCAAGAATATTTTAATAAGAATCCGAATGCAGTTGTTTTTATTGGCAAATTCATAGATTGTGATTTCTTTTCAGTCCATTTAAACCGTTTTCTCTTGTTTTTTTATCCAATTCTGTAATGACTACATGACTAAAGCTCATCCTACCATATCTCAGAGCCACGATGGGAAAAGCGAGACTATCTGCTTTGGCATTACTTACTATTGAGCGTGATGAAACAGACAAAATTGCCAACTTTGATCATGTTATTAACTTATTTACTGATACAAGAGCACACAAAATTCAGTTGCAAGTTTAAACAATGTTAAAAATTCAGCAACTTACAAGACTCTATTATAAGATAAATTTAGAGAATAAGAATACTGAGATGTATGCGATAAATACAACATTCTTACAAATTAGGATAATGGTAAAGTTGCATACAAATTTCCGAACATTTTAATGCAGTTTCAATAGTAAGGAACAGGGATGGCGCCAGGGCCCCCTTCGGGGATAGCTGCGCCCCCTCCCCCCCCCCCTTCGTCGGGCAGAAAAACCATAATTCGTTGGGGAGAAAAAAA
>NW_022723549.1:20715-29348 GCF_011630105.1 Anneissia japonica
CATTGATGCACGGTAGAGATTGCATCTTTAGATCTCCGATCTTGTTCACAAATTCACGGACTAGTGCTGTCTCGTAAGAATTTTGTAGGACGCGTTAAGAATGACAAAATATTCTCTGTATCTACTGGAACCGAGCCGCATAGCTTGTATTCCATTAATTTGCATTTATACCTGGGCTGTGTATATATATTGCCTGTGTATATATATTGCCTTGGTTTGGCTCTGTAATCATTAGTGGTCTTTGGACTAGTTTAGGCCCTACCTAAGCTGGTCGAACGTTTCGTTTGGGTCTGTACCCAGCTGCACTGATGAGGCCTTGAAGGCCGAAACGGATTCGTCTGCAGATATTGGGATTCCTTCCAGTGGATGCTTAGTTTATTTTGTCATTCTGATCGGATTTTCTCTACTGTTCGTTTTAATTTTAACCCATTTGCCCTTCAAACTTATCGTCGGATAACACATCTGGGAGTGCAACCATTATCATAGCAACCGTGGTGCCTGCGTTTGTCATTATCGTATTCGTCATAATTCTAATTAAACTTGGGAAGCGACGGAGGAGCAAACCCAAAGATGTTCCGAAAATCAATTCTGAAAATGATGTCAATAATGTACTCCCTCACACAACACAACGGTCCAACTATTGAGAATTAATTTTATAAGATCTAATTTATATGATTTTTGATATAAACTAATGAAATATATCCGTGTTTATATTTTACGAAGTTATTATCTACCTATTTGGACTTAATAAATCTGATTAAATAGACAATGGCCAATAATAGGCAGATTCAGCAGTGTTAGTGTTGAATTTTTAGACATGTGCTACCATTACATTTTGTTATAATGTACGGTGTACAATTGATGAAAGAAGCAAACTGTAGAATAGCATTAGAAATCAAATACTTCAGCACATGTTATTGCAATATATCAACATAATACAATTGAGCTTTAAGTAGAATGCATAAATCAATTATTATCAAACATTTTATTTATAATTAATTATTCCTATTGTAAATTTATAGGCATATATATTATGATTAAAAATATATTTCTATACATAGTTTTGTAATAAATAAATAATAAATATTTACCAACGAATTTGTAATTTTGGACTACTTACACCAACGGTACCATTGCTTTATTATTATTATTCATTCTAACAATACATTTAATATTAAGTTAAAACAATGATGATAATCATCATTATCCTTCAATTCTGTTACCCCTGGTGTGTTTATTGAAGCACTATTAATGATGCCCTGACAATCACCCACCATTAATCATTATAAATAGTGATAATCATTAATATTATTCATTATAATGAAAATAAATTTATGTTAATGCATTTCTACGTATTTTAGCATACATTGGAATATAGTTTTCTCATATGAATTCCGAAAGTGTGATATGGAAGATAACAATAAGCAAACATACCGTAATGGCTTAATTCTTTATTTTATAATTGATTTTGAAATATAGGCCTATGGCCATCTCATATCTGAAGTTTTTATCATGTAGCTTCCGTATTTAAGTGAAGTCAAATATTTTGTCCTTGATGCTTTCATAAGTCATATGGTAAATTTTTGTGGACGCTCAGTGGCGGTAGACGTATTTTCTAATTTTTTAACGACTTAAAAAAAATCCCAGAAAACCTTGGCATACACTTAAAACACCTACACAAAATGTGTAATGCAGATAAAGGCTGACGCATTAAACTCACAATTTCAACGTGTCTTACAAAACCAATACCTACACATGAGACGCCAGACATTAAATCTCATTACAATTTAATTCCTTACATCAATATAACATCCGAAGGCGTAGCAAAACAGTACCGTAGCTGGCTACAGCATTGAGTAGACTGGACAGAGTTAGGCTTAAACAACAACAAATATCCACAAACCGTTTCAGATACTCAATGTAGTACATATACATTTTCATAATTGGATTGTATTAAGAATTTTTGTTTACTTATACTAAGAATTATATATTTAATTATATATCACATGCATATTTAGTATTCTACAGTTTAAGTTACAACAAATATCTCATAAGTTTTATTTTGACAATAAAGTTGAATTGTGTCTTGTATTTTTATGGTACGTTAATTGTTTTTCATGACGACCATATTGACATATTCACAAAGTACTGTATACCACCAACATTGACGTCAATATATAATTTAATTAGGGCCTACTTAAGATGTAGTCAAACTTCATTTCCATGACACTATGATGTTAAACGCATTGTAATAACCATTAGGTTTACAGAAAACCAACCATGCCTATCAGTACATTATTTACATTTTGACTCCGACCATGGAGGAAATATATCTTAATATATTTCCTCCATGCTCCGACCAACCATTATAGAACATGGAGTCGGTTGCTTATCTCCCTATTTACAGACTCGTTAATTTTCAACAAAATAAGCTCCTAATGGTTGAATGGAGTTCAAATGCTCAAATCACGACTTAAATTAAAGATAAGATAAAGATAAGAAGCAATTTCATGTTGGAAACACCAACTTTCTCAGAGAAACCACTGACATACTCCACTACTACTACTACTACTACTACTACTACTACTACTACTACTACTACTACTACTACTACTACTACTACTACTACTACTACTACTACTACTACTACTACTACTACTACTACTACTACTACTACTACTACTACTACTACTACTACTACTACTACTACTACTACTACTACTACTACTACTACTACTACTACTACTACTACTACTACTACTACTACTACTACTACTACTACTACTACTACTACTACTACTACTACTACTACTACTACTACTACTACTACTACTACTACTACTACTACTACTACTACTACTACTACTACTACTACTACTACTACTACTACTACTACTACTACTACTACTACTACTACTACTACTACTACTACTACTACTAATACTGATAAATATTATAAACTAAATAATAATAATAACAACAACGACAACAACAACAACAACAAAAACAAAAACAAAAACGACAACAACAACAACAACAACAACAACAATAATAATAATAATAATAATAATAATAACAACAACATAATAATAATAATAATAATAATAATAATAATAATAATAATAATAATAATAATAATATAATGATAATGACGACAATGAAGTTCATGATGATGTTGATGATGAAAATAAAGATAATAATTATATAATAAACCAAATATTTATTTTTGATATAATAGTGATGAATAAATAATGTATACTAAAAAAACTATCAAAATACAGTTAACAAAAATATTTTGTTGAAAAGTCCTTGCTACAACATGGATTATTACACAATTAATGATTATCCTTTCTCAAATTCTTGAATTTAAATATTGAAACTACACATAGAATTATTTCATCAATAATGCCAGAACAATTGTCAGTAATGCTAAACGCCCACAGTGTGTGTATATAATATGCTGTGTATATGCAGTCCATAGGCTTGAAGGTATATTTTTAAAGAAGGCAATGAGATTTTGGCTAATTTTCAATCAATGTAAAGCCATGTATAACCCTTTCTTTGAACGTAATTTCCGTTCTTTCATGTTACCAGATAGGACGCCATTTTAAATTTAATTTCGAAATGAGACATGAAAACACACCAGCTTGTTCCTGGGTTTCGGTCCGTTGCACCCGACTTGTTCTTTTGTTGTTTTTCTGTTTACTTAATATTGTATACAATCACATGATTGACCAATCTACTTTGTATATTTTCACTTTAATGAACAGGAAATTGTATTTATTTATTTATTTTGGTACAACATGTTGGCCTATGTCACAAATCACAGTAAGTCATTCCGTTGAAAACTTTACTGATTGATGTGTTGTAAGCCTGTTGCTGCGACAAGATGATCTTTGCTGCTTATTGGGCATTTCTGTTAGTTTCTGTGATTCTGCGCTGTCAATTGATCCCAGCACAAACGACATGGGTTTGGAATAATCCACAGGTTGATTTCAGTTGCGACTTCGAAAGCACTTGTTACTATGACATATCGCAAGATCGGAATGATGATTTTGATTGGTCAAGGAACTACTACAGTCCACCTGTATGGACAAATAGAGGTTCGAAGACTCCTATTATATTTAAAGTTTTATTAGTATAAACTAATTTTGTATAGGCCTTATAACACTAAAATTTGCATTTTACTATCATAAACTGTCACATCAAATGAGCTTTACTGTAAGAGACAGTCATTGGTGGATCTTGGGCAGAAAAAAAAAATCTAGACCTACCGTACCTTTTCAGGACACATGACCTAAACTTTCTTTTGTTACAATGGGAAAATTAGAAGTCGGAAAAGCTCATTTCCGCCATCTATAAATCACAATTTTCCAGGGGGAGGACCTCCGACCCCCTTTTTTGGGGTTCACAGATTCATGAAAAATATACGTATGCAACCGCTCATTTGTTTTGTATATACACCGGTAATAAATATAATTCTGTAATAAGAATGAAAAAAAAAATCCATGACTGTTTTCAATAGGGAAAAACCTTTAATTTTGAAGAGTTAAAATTTTAAGAGCTAAAAATTATTAAAGGACACTTTAAAAGTCAGGAAAGCTCATTTCCCGCCAGCTGTATATTAATTCTGCTAATCTCCACCGCGTAACTTGCCCTATCTCCTCTGAAACCGCTGGCAGGAATGTGCTCATATCTCATACACAGGGGCTTCTATGTCACGACCACATTCCGCTAGTTTTTAAGGCTGGATACCGGTATTGGATAACAACGAAAAAAAAAAAAAAAACAGCCAAAAACCACCGAAAATCAATGTTTCGCAAGTTGCTTACGTAACGTACCGGGTAACTACAATTAATCACATCTATTCTGTACTGCAGTGCTTAGGTCTAAAAATTATCGAGTCAGGCCGTGAAAGAACCAGTCTATGTTTCGCAGCTTCATTACGTTAAAGTTCAGTACTTCTCACACAGGGTTGCCATTTGGCCTTTTTGACGACAAGATTCAACAAATCTGGCCGTATAAAAATTCGCCTGGCCTTAAAAAAGATAATTTTTTTTAAAACCATATTTATAGAGGGTGACCCTTCCAGCGTATCCAACAAGGTCGGCTGATATTCAGGGGCCCTCTTTAAATAAATGAAATAATATGATGCTTTTATCAGCGAAGTTTCTTTATGAGGCTTAGGGAGTGGAGTTTTTTATGTCGTGTGAGAAAAAGTCTTGTCGTGATAGGAATTGAACCCAGGACCTTGAGGTCAGAGGCAAGGACCTTAACCACTGAGCTATTCAACTCCACTCAAGATATATTGTCCCATGCTAAATACCAAAAAAAATCATAAAAAATATTTTTTGAAATGAAGTTGCCCATTTTGAAGTACATACAAGTTATCAACTTGAACACAGAAATTAGTGTATTTAAAAAATGTCTACCCATCAGTTTAGAGCAAAAAATGATGGAAGCACTTCCAGTCACTGGAAGTGTTTTATTATTTTTATTATAATTTTTTGGTTTAAAAATTAGGGTACACATGTTTTAAATTCAATAATTTTTATGCACAATTTGTATGCTATTGCAATATGAGCAAGTTTATTTCAAAATTATTTTTTATGATTTTTTGACATTAGGACAATACATCTTTTAAAAAAAAACAAAAAAAAAAGCAAACACAGTTAAAAAACAAAACGTCATAATTTAAAATGCAAAAGGATTATCATAGGCTTCATGGGCTAATCATGTGATCCATCCGTGTTTTAAAAAGACAATTACACGCCCATGCTTTGAACAAACGCACCCTCGAGACCCCTCCAAAAAGCCATTTGAAATAAACGTCCAGGGGCGTTTATTTTTCTTCGAATAAACGTGCTCCCCCCCCCCACCCCAAGTAACTATGGACGGATGAAATGGAAGCATCATCATTTTTTATAAGCCATGTAAAAACACTTTTAAACATTATGCACTATAGACTGCATTTTTAATGTCTTTCAATATTACTTTTTTTAATGTTATCTATGTTCTTTTTTCATTTTCACTTATTGTCTGATGTATTTAAATGTTAGATTTGATTTTTAGATGTTTATTCTGTTATTTATCTTGTAATTAATTAATGTTTGCATTGTTATCTTTTAACAAAATGTCGTGTTTTTCTGTAATTTTATTAATTATAATATAATAATATAAAATTAATGTTTTATTGTAAATATCGTGCCGTAAAGCTGCGATGTCGATGTGTTTTTTAATAAAAGAATTAAAGAAAAGAAATTTAGGGGGGATTATATGGGAATGTAGGCCTATGCATCCATTTTACACCCAAACAAATAATCGCCTCTCCGAATACCAGTAATTAAACGCCTCCTCAAAACCCATCTGAACAATAAACACCCCGTGGCGTTCATTCGAATAAATGCGGTACATAGCAGGTCGAGGTCCATGAAAAGTCGTATATAAAGATGTGGGTTACCCACATCTTTATATTTACACAAGTAATTAAAATTGTTTATTAACAGATTAATCTCACTGATAAACCATTCTACTATATTTGGCTGGTGCATGTGAACTTCTATTTAGAGACATAATTTCACTATTTTCTTTCCAAAAATATTATTAAACGTTAACTAGCACCTCATAACGACTTTTGAATGATAAAAATCGGCTCGGTATAACACATTTTACTGAGTACGAAATTTAAGTTAGTGGAACATACTGCTGTTACATCTTCTAATTTTACCCCGCCGTTGTATTACAACTACAAGTACACGCTACAGTGCACACAATGAGCCAACAACTTGGATAGCAGAGTTCCGCATGAGTGATTCACCCCACATCTGTCTGAGTTAACGCATGAATGGTTCATGGACCTTCTCAGGACTTTTTTCCTAACCCACATCTTTATAATCTACTTTTGCTAAGAGTTCCGCTTGAACAATTCCGTGGTCTTTTGGTTTCTGCGCATGACATGTTTCCAATGGGGATTTATCTGTTGAGCATAATCTCTAAAGAGAGAAGCCCTGGCAGCTAGCTGACTATGGATTTTTTTTGTTTTGTTATTTTTAGCTTTAAATTGCTGGCAGCTAGCTATTGAAGCCTAGTCTTGCTTATTTTGTATTGTCTGTTTTTGTTTTTGTCCTAAAATAAATAAAAGAAATAAATTTTGTGAAAATTTGAATTGTTTCTTTTGTATGTCAAATTATATATAAAAAATTTTAGGTAGTTAAAAAAGCTTCTCAAAAAACATGTAAACAAACATTAAAGAAAAACATACTGCAATCCATGCAGCCTTTCTGGAACTTATTGTTTAGAGACGCCATGTACAAACAAAGCAACAAGTCTCAGGTTCTAAATTTCTATTATTATTTAAATATGATTTACACAATAAACTATTTACATAATACTGTAACTGATTACTAAAATATACAACACATTGCCAATCATGAATAAAAATGCTTGAATGTATACATATGATATGCTGGAAACCAACATAATGTAAAAAAAATAAATATAAATAAGGCATTCTTGTTGCACTATTAAATAATTAAATTGTATACACATAATTACAATATTATTGCACTGGGTTGTTTGTAGCATTAAGTACCTGTACTTGGCAGATTAAATTACACTCACTAAAAAACATTTTTTATGTGTATACAGCTAATTAAAAGATTATTAAAATTTCATTAGGATATCATTATTTAACTTTAAAGCCAAATGCCAATATTTGGCCTATGAAATTACAATCACTAAAAATATCTTATGTATATACAGCTAATTAGGACTTTATTAAAAAATCATTGTGATATTATTATTTAACTCAAAGCCAAGTGCCTATACAGTATTTTGCTGATTAAATTACAATCACTAAAAAACATTTTTTTTATGTATATACAGATAATTAGGACATTATTAAAAATTCATTATGAGATTATTATTTAACTTGAAGCCAAGTGTACCTATACTTGGCTGATTAAATTACAATCACTAAAAAAATTGTTTATGTATATACAGCTACAGTAATTAGGAGATTGTTAAAATTTCATTAGGATATCATAATTTAACTTTAAAGTGCCTATTGGCTGATGAAATTACAATCACTAAAAACATTTTGTGTGTATATACAGCTAATTAGGACATTATAAAAAAATTCATTGTGATATTAATTTTTAACTTTAAAGCCAAGTGCCTTTACATTATTTGGCTGATTAAATTACAATCACTAAAAAACATTTTTTTTTATGTATATACAGCTAAAAAGGCATTCTTGCTGCACTATTAAATAATTAAATTGTATACACATAATTACAATATTATTGCACTAGGTTGTTTGTAGCATTAAGTACCTGTACTTGGCAGATTAAATTACAATCACTAAAAAACATTTTTTATGTGTATACAGCTAATTAGAAGATTATTAAAATTTCATTAGGATACCATTATTTAACTTTAAAGCCAAATGCAAATATCTTGCCTATAAAATTAGGACATTATTAAAAATTCATTATAAGATTATTATTTAACTTGAACCAAAGTGTACCTCTACTGGTGGAAAGGTAGAATATAGGGTGGTTATGCCTCCTTATATTAAAATATTCCAAACTGTAAAAACGTTGAGTTAGACAGTAGAACACAATAAATTATAT
>NW_022723549.1:30511-34804 GCF_011630105.1 Anneissia japonica
ACATACAATGCATCCCTATATTTTTCTTGTTAACATCAATTTTCGTGTTCTATATGCCCGTAGGAACAAAATGATACCAAGGAAGTTTAACGGGGGGGGGGGGGGGTGCACGGTTACCCCTCCAGCCCATGGCTGTATGTATTATTATAAACATCATCAGAACATGGTAAAAAGGCAGCAAACAAGAAAACAATCGCATGTACAACAAATGACATGCTAATTTCATAAATCTCCATTTTATTAAGCATTTTAAACATAGTAAAATAATCGGGAAACGCAACAAATGATGACAATACGGGTCTCAAACCAATCGGCTTACATTTTCGTTGCTTCTGTATAAAGAGAAAAAACACCAATTAATAAACTGTAATACTGTATTAGTAATCAAATAAAAATACTTGGTAATTCTATTCCAGGAATAGGCCTACCCGCCAATGAGTGGGGATTCCAGGGGGATTCGCGTTCACAAGATTGAACATGAAAACAATTTTGTCGGCTTCTGAGCCCTTTAAGAGAGGCTTATATATAGTTTGGGGCTAAGTAGGCCCTAGGCTACACATAAATTAATTTTTCATGTTTAATTTTTGTTTTACAAAATTCATTTTTTATACTGCCACCCCAGACCAGGGAGCTGTGATAAACAAATATGAATGTAGGCCTACAAATAATATTTACGCTATTCCTAGCTACTCCGCTGCAGAGGTTGGCATCTGCCAAGCCTGTGAGATGTGTATAAGAGACAGCACATATATATATATATATATATATATATATATATATATATATATATCATTCCGATATATAATTACATATTCTAACTGGACTCTAGACCTAGGCCTATGTATATATCGTGTCTGTATTTAACATATTTCAATCTTTGTCAATCTAAATTTGAATGTACAGTATGTCCTGGTCCCCGACCCTTTTAGGTTCACTTGGATAGGCTCATCTTCATAAAAGACTTCTATGAATGGATATCTTGTTTGAAGCAAGAAACCAAGTTGTCTTTATCCAGTATCGCTCGTTTACTTTATTCGTGTGGGAAACTTTTAACATAACTTTCACCACTATATATTTCCATTATATTGTCATAAAGAATATCTGCCATGGTTTTTGGGAAGAATTTGCATTTTTCTACAGAGGTCAACGACCTTGTGACCTTGAGGTCAATTTCTGCACACGTTTTGAATTTGAATGGCTGGAAAATCTACAGGCTACATGTTAATACCAACATCATGCAAATCTATCCAATAAATCATGAGTTATGAACCTAAATGTTAACCCCTACCCCAAACATCGCCATTGATTACACAAGTAATCAACAATGACAGTAGTACATTTAATCAATTTATACATTTTTCTTGTTAATATCATTTTTTTTATATTTCATATGCTTATTATTAATAGAAAATACTAATTGGTATCAAATCTACTCACAACTGTAGATTTGTAAACGTTTGTGAGTGAATTGGGAATAAATTTACAACTTTTCTGTGGAGGTCAATGACCTTTTGACCTCTAGTTGCATCAATTTCTGCCTGTTTCAAAACTTTTTAAATTTGAATGACTAACCAAAATCTATAGGCTAAATGTTAATACCAACTTCATACAAATCCATTGAGTAAATCAAGAGTTATGAGCGTAAATGTTAAGCCCCATCCCAAAAACTGTTTTTGATTACAAATTTCTAGGATTATAACACAATGACAGTAATACATTTAATCAGTTTATACATTTTTCTTGTTAATATCATTTTTTTTATATTCCATATGCTTATTTATAATAGAAAATACTAAGTGGTATCAAATCTACTCACAACTGTAGATTTGTAAACGTTTGTAAATGAATTGAGAATAATTAATTTACAACATTGACAATAGTTATTTTAATTTTTTTTTCTTATTAACCTCAATTTTTGTATTCCATACGTCAATAACTACAAGAAAAACACAATTTGTATCAAATACATCCAAAATTAGACATATGACACTGAAGTTTATTGATATTTTATGCAATAATTGGCATTTTAGAAAAGGTCGATGACCTTTTGACCTCTAGTGACGTTAATAACTGTCGGATTAATTTTATTTAAACTGTATATGATTAAGAAACATATATGCTACATATTGCTAATATTAATAAATAATATATGATGGGATTTCGAAATCACAGGTTATGGGCATAAATGTTACCCCTCCCCCCAAAAAGTATTGACCATAAAACACTAACGACCATTACAAATGACGCGAGTACATACAATGCATCCCTATATTTTTTTGTTAACATCAATTTATCGATTTTCGTGTTCTATATGCCCGTAGGAACAAAATGATACCAAGGAAGTTTAACGGGGGGGGGGGGGGGGGGGGGGGGGGTGCACGGTTACCCCTCCAGCCCATGGCTGTATGTATTATTATAAACATCATCAGAACATGGTAAAAAGGCAGCAAACAAGTAAACAATCGCATGTATAACAAATGACATGCTAATTTCATGAATCTCCATTTTATTAAGCATTTTAAACATGGTAAAATAACCGGGAAACGCAACAAATGATGACAATACGTGTCTCAAACCAATCGGCTTACATTTTCGTTGCTTCTGTATAAAGAGAAAAAACACCAATTAATAAACTGTAATACTGTATTAGTAATCAAATAAAAATACTTGGTAATTCTATTCCAGGAATAGGCCTACCCGCCATTGAGTGGGGATTCCAGGGGGATTCGCGTTCACAAGATTGAAAATGAAAACAATTTTGTCGGCTTCTGAGCCCTTTAAGAGAGGCTTATATATAGTTTGGGGCACATAAATTAATTTTTCATGTTTAATTTTTGTTTTACAAAATTCATTTTTTATACTGCCACCCCAGACCAGGGAGCTGTGATAAACAAATATGCATGTAGGCCTACAAATAATATTTACGCTATTCTTAGCTACCCCGCTGCATAGGTTGGCATCTACCAAGCCTGTGTGTCTTTTCTCTGGGCCAAATAGGGCTAGGCTAGAACTAGCGTTGCGGTTCGCTCAGTTCAAGACTTTCCCCCGCGAGGAATTACGCTATCGCACATGCGCTAGCGATCACCGTAAGATAGCATTGGGGGCTAAATGTATGGAACGCCAGTAGCGCTATACCGATTGATTGGGATACGGTACGATACAGCGTTGGTCAATTATAGCGTTCATTCGTCAATTCTAGTATGTTTCACTCAGTTTTAGTATTTGATCAGGCAAGTGTTTCGAAATAAAGAGAAATCAATGTATAATTTTCAGACTTTTTGTACTAAAAAACTATAGGCCTATAAAAAATTGAATATATTTTATTTCTCATCATAGTCTTCTTGGCCCTGGTTGATTAAAGATCGATTTGTTTACAGATTGATTACAGATCGAAACATTTTGTACGTACATGATGTAATGTAGTATTAAGGTTCAATGGTATTAACTTGCATAACCATTGGAATCGATACCCTTCACCTGATAAATGCCTTAAATTGGATTGACAGTTTTAATGGTCAACTTGAGTATACAGATAATCTAATAAAAATATAAATGGACTTTGTATTGTCAGTTTTGAGCCTAAGCTCTGAAGTTTGTGATACATCTTAATTAGTAGTTTTTTGGTAAACAAGTTACTAAATCATAGAGAAAGAATTTCTCTATGATCCAATCAGAAACTCTAAAAGTATGGGGCAGTGGCGTAGAAAAATATTTTTCATTGGGGGGGATGGTTGGCGTGTTAGCCAGTGTCGTATCAGGCGCGGAGGGGAGGGGGGAAACTGCCCCTCCCCTGAGGGTTTTTACCGGGCTGACCAAGCCGTCGTACCGGGCTGGGTAATAAGAGAAAAGAAAGAGGGGAGAGGGAGGGAAAAAAAAAAAAGAAGAAAAGAAAAGGAAAGAAAAGAAAAAGAGAAGAGAAAAATAAAGACAAGAATAAAAAGGAAGATATCATAATGACCAGACTCACAACACCCTGCAACCCCTTCTCCACTTCAGAAACTGTCATAACTCCTTTGATCTATGCTGCTCGATGGCGTAACCACTGGGGGACAGGGGGAAAATATCTATCTTTGAAAAATCTTCACCACCCCTTTATAAATGCCCTTTCATCCCCTGAAAGTGCCTAAAAACCTCAAATTTCGCGCGCATTTCTTGTTAACATGGCCCAGTTTCCTCTAAAAAAATGCACATTTTAGGGAGTTTTGATCAATTCCAACGAAATTAGAATTAAAAACACCGGGGGACAAGGGGAAAATATCCATCTTTGGAAAATCTTTCTCCACCCATTGACAA
>NW_022723549.1:35017-39691 GCF_011630105.1 Anneissia japonica
TATTATAGGCCTAATCAATAAATTCCTCATCAACCGATATAACCTTAAACATTCTTGGAATTGGCATAACATTACTGATGTCATACACACCCTTCAGTGTGAAATGTGGCTGTCTTTGCAAGCACATCTAACATCTAAGGAAAGAAGAGCTTAGATTGGTACCAGATAAAGTAATTTTGTTATCAACATTAATACATTATGCTAATTTTCATCTTTGTAAGCGCATAAAGACAGTGCAAATTATTTCTGTGACAGTCTTTTGAAGTGTGTAAAACTCCATTTTATCCTATACATAGTCAAAATATTGGGGGGGATGATACAATGGACCATCCCCCCTTGTCAAATATTGGGGGGGGATATATCCCCTCCATCCCCCCGGGATCTACGCCTATGGTATGGGGTGACTTACTTGAGACACACCCCCATTACATAAAGTATAATAGGCAAACACCCCCATATCACTGAGTCAGTGACCATTAATCAGTAACCAGTAATCAGCAATGGTCAGTAATCAGTAGTGAGTAGTATTCAGTAGTCAGTAGTTAGATTCAACACAGAAGAAAAGTACAGGGCCGAGCTGACTCCACTCTAAAAGGGTTCTCTAACATCTGAAACCTGGAGTTTAGCTGATTGTAACCAACGTACAGTTTGTGTTAATAAAAGTTTGCAGTGAACTAAAAGGAACTGTGTCATACTACTCATTAAAGTCACCACCAACCAACCGATATTCAACAATGACATAACTAAATTATGATATGATTAAATTGATGTTTATTATATGCTATCAGTTAAAGTTCAGATTTTTATGAATAAAAATACACGTATCGATTCGCGGCCGCTTTCCCTCGCGGCCACAACTACCCTAATCCGGCTAGAATTAGCGTTGTGGTTCGCTCAGTTCAAGACTTTTCCCCGCGATGAATTAGGCCTACGCTATCGCAAGTGCGCTAGCGATCATCGTAAGAATAGCATTGGGGGCTATCTTCACGCCTCGTCGTAAAAATAGTGCTATTATAAGGTAGAGGTAGGGTCAAGCCAGCTCCACCAATCAGTACCTTGAATTTACGTAAACAAGTCGGGACAATGTTTACGGGTTCTTTTGAATGTCAGTAGTTCGGATAAGCCTTACATGCATCCACCTTGATTCAAGACAGGCACTTCTCTCATTCCTAACCAGGCTAGGCCCACTGTATATTTCTGTACTTTTCACTTACAAGAGGATTGCCTAAATCAACAGGGGAAGATCCAGTAGGGGAGAGGGATGTCACTGGGAATTAGGCTCCCGCCCCGTTTTACCACTATTTTTTTTAAATTTCAAAATGCAATATATGTGCTATTTGCTTATTCAATTATTCTGAAACTGTGTAGGGCGAGAATCTTATGTTGCTAGCTCTCAGACTATTTATATTTGAAGATTTGCCCCAAAAGGCATTATCGAAAATGTCCGATATAACGGCTAACGCTATAAAACGATACCCCTCAAAGGAAGTCCTGGTTTATATCGTTCAATGGTAAACGCATTATCTGATTTTTTAACCAGTGTGTTGTTAAGCACCCAAATTGGTTATAATGAAATATTGAAACGACAAATTTGGGGTAACAAAATGATAATATATAATGGTGTTTAATTTTTATATAGAAATTGGGTTGATCGGGCATACGAACTATCAATGATAAAGTGATTGATAACAGGTTTATTAATACAGCTGAATTATTCACAACATTAAATATCGAATCAAATTGGATTGCGGAACTGTCTTGCTAAAGGCAATTCCGCAATAATGGAAAGTAAAAATTTTCTTAAGAAATGATGAAAAAAAATTGAAATCAAATATTGCCAATACGATGGTGTAATATGAGTAGCAAAGAGAAAATATACTAAACAGAACTTTTTTACTTTTATTTTTGTTAAAAACTCTACAAAAAGAAGTTTGTAGTATCAAGTATTCTGTAACATTATGATTGTGTTCCCTGTATCATAGTTTTAAAAAATATGATAGGCCTATGTAAATAAAAGAAAGTGTTTTTTCAGCTTAGTCTAGAAGTAAAATATGAAAACCACGAAAAAGGAGGATAATGAATGGCTACCCCACAATTTTAAAGCAATGTACAAAATTAATTCCTATAGGCCTATCAATTGTAAATGTATTAATTCAATTATTATAATGATATTGATAAATAGATGTGTTGGTTTTTGCCACAAAAGAGAAAAAAATACTGGAATGGTATATGTTATTAAAAGAAAGTGTTGATTAGATTTTTGAAAGAAAAGATGTCAAAGTTCACTGAAATTAGCCTGCCTGCTGCGTACTGTTCTGTATTCAGGCTATTCGCGGGGCAGAAATCAATGTAATCGCCCATTGTTTTATCTATTTATATACTTATTATAATATAAAATTATAATATAAGTATATATATAATTATATATAAGTGTATTTATTATAATATAATAGAAAACAATACACGGCCTGTGTATTGTTCGATATTCAGGCATGGGGCGAAGGTATGCAATATATGGAGTGACTGCTCAATAACTGATATTAGACCTATTATTGTTATTACATTTACTATGATTGATGATCAATTTTGCTAATAATTATTAATTTATATCATGCATAATTATTATCACTATTAATTTTTTTTATATTTGCCTCAGATTATAACATGTACATTAATGAACGAAACAAACGTCCTGGACAGGTCGCTCGCTTTAAAACTCCGGTAATCTCACCGTCATACATATGGTGGTCATCCTCTTACCGGTACTGCATACAATTTTCTTACATCATAATGGGACCATATGTCGGTCAGCTTGAGGTGATTACAGAGAACGAGTCACACGGTGTCGGTGACCCCATTTGGATTTCATCGGGATTACAAGGACCTTACTGGAACACAGAATATATTAACTATCAAACAGCAGATTCATTTAGGGTATGATCCAAATTCTGTGTTTGAAACTACATTTGTATTGATGATAATTAATGATGTGGATGATTGTGATAGTGGCGATTTGAAATAAATATGAATAATATGATGGTGATTTTGGTATGCAATATATATGTGTCAGTTTAGATATAGGGCCTAGTATAGTAATGAACTAATCTGATTCGATTCCAACGAATTCTTCAGTGTGCTCATTTCGCTAGGACGTCTGCAATTGCAGAACATCGTGAAACATTAAAAAAAATATATATATTCGGAAATTAAATCTCATTAATAACTCCATGATCTGAGGAGGAAAAGATTTGTTCTTATGAATCTGAATTCTAGCCTGACATAATAATGATATTAATAGACAAAATAATAATAATATTAATAATAATAATAATAATAATAAAAATAATAATAATAAACATAATAATAATGATAACAATAATAATAATGATAACAATAATAAACATAATAATAATAGACATAATAATAATAGACACAATAATAATATTTCAAATGAATTTGCATCAGAAACAATATCATAAGAGTGATACTTTACCCTATCTGATGTGTTATTGTACCGAATAGGCTTCCTCTGTACGTTTCAAAATAAATTCGCAACTGATTCGGTTGGGAATCGAACCCACTACCTCCTGATAACTAACCTATCGCAGTAACCTAGACTATGCTTGCGCTTAGAGACTAGTGTTGAATCCCATCCCCAAAAGTAGCACCAGATACTGCAAATGCTATTTCGATGAGTTTGCGTTAGGAAAATATCATAGGAGTGATAGTTTGACTACGGTACTTGTTATGTTATTGTAGCAAATATTCAGTGCGTTCCCAAATACTTGCAAAAAAAAATGTGCAAGTAATTCGGAATCAGTGACACCTCCCATACAAGGGGTGTTTACCGCTTTGAGTCAAAATGTCACACAGGGGTCATTAGAGTAAACAAAAAAAAAAAAAAAAACAAAAAACAAAAAACAAACTCAAAAGTTGTATAAAAGACTAGTACTGCAGTCACAAATAAACATAGCAATCTTGTCCTTCGCACATATGCATTGGCATAAGGCTGAGTCTATATATGGTGTTCATGGATTTGGGGTCAAATGTCATTAAGGGTTCATTTATATCTTTTCCTGGCAACATTTTAAAATGCTACTACTGACAAACTTTTGGGCTGATTTCAATCAAACGTGGTCAGTATAACCAGTGACACCTGTAAGTTTTGGTATTGCATTAGTCTATTGTGCATTAAAAAAAGTAAATAAAATATTTCTTTTCATTAATTTTTAGAAAGACAAAAAAAACCAAAAAAAAAAAAAAAAATCCCAAAGCTAGCCAGGATTGAACCGGGGTCTTCAGCACAAGAAACAACACCGATCAGCCGACTGTTCTTTTAATGCAAGTCACTAATAATAATTTAAAGCCAGGCTTCGGAGAAAAAACATGTTCATATTAGTCCAGCAAACTTTGGTTGGTTGCATTTTTTTGGCTATATTTTTAAAAAATTGGATATGATGTAGAGTAGATATAGATTAATCAAAAAAGTATGTGCAACATTTTTTTTTCATACGTAAGGGGGGTTGCCAGCCGTTTCAAAATGGCCGCCATTTTTTCCTAAAATTGTCTCTAATATTGTAAATTTATGTCATTAAAATGCAGTATTCATTTGGAAATAAACTCAAAACAATGACAGCAACAGTTAACTAAATATTGTACACATTTTTGAGCTAT
>NW_022723550.1:0-1578 GCF_011630105.1 Anneissia japonica
GGGGGAGTCAGATAAGCCAATTAAGGTTTTGGATTGACCCAACACTTAGCAATAACACAGTTAACTGTTAATATATAACAAAGTAAACACAAAAAAGGAGAAAAAAAAACAGTATTCTCTGACTGGACACTAAGAAACAAAAACATAATGAAATGTTTTATTACTCCTTATATACTTATGTTCACATTTAAACAACTGGTCTATTAATAAACAACTCGTCCATTAATAAACACAGCATAAGCAGATAATAAGTATTGTTTGTATTTTAGTTTACAAAGAGAGGTTGAAGGAGCAGCTTTTATATCTTGATGAAGTGAATATTGTAATATATTATAATAATAAGTTACAGGTTTATGGATAATTATAGCAAGGAATAATGAAATAAAATTGACGACCTAATATTCATTAATGGATTTCAGTAAACTTGTTAATGTTAGATATTGTTTATTGGTTGAATATATATAACACACATATACTTTATCTGATTTGACTAATAATATGCATTCTTTGATTATCACTTATCACTCACCTGGCAGTCATCGCAGATTGCAGCTGCTGTCCCCAAGCCCGATGCTTGACCTCCGCAGAATCTGCATGACCCACGACCTGCAGAACCGTGGCTGTTACCTGTACTCCCTTTAATATAAATAATTGAAAATATAACGCAATTCATTTATTAACAAATAAGATATTAATGTAGTATTACATATTGATCTGAAGTGAAATTATATAGTGATCAAATTTATTAAGATGTCAGCAGCGGATTCATTGGGAGGGGGCTCAGCCAGCCAGGCCCCACTCCTAAATCTTTCAAAATTATAAAAAAAAATCTAGAGGTGCCATAATCATTATTTTTTTCAGCCTCAACCATGGTGGGCTGAAGAAGGTGGACCCTCTACCTGTGAATGTCCGTTTATTATCCCCTTCTCCACCAAAGGATCTAAATTAGGTAATATTCCAACCTTCTCTAATTTTAAATATAAACCAAATATGGAGAATCTAGCAAAGAGCCATGCTTTTACATGGAAGAAGTCCCACTAATTAGCATAAGGAATACCTGATTCTTTGAAGTCAACCATTGCCTTCAATGTCTTGGAGTCAGCTAAGATCATAACCCAGAACAGCTTACTTCTGCCACACCCCTCATGGAGGTCAATCTTAATAGCTTCCTCTTCTTCCTTAAAAACCTACAATTAAAGAAAAAATTAATTACACTTTATGGGCTTTCCTCCTATATAAACGATATCACCCTCTTTAATTTCTTTTGCTAATACTAAAGGAATTACAGATGATTGCAGTTTTTATTTTTTTTACATTTTTAAAATTGTATTTTCAAATGATGCTGTACACCAAATAAACTCAATTATTTGCTGTATTTTTTGCTCCATAATATATAAATAAGCAAATGGTAAATGAATGAATCAGAAAATTATTAATACCATTAATTGATTAAGTACAATGCATCTATAAATAATTGACTCATTTACCTATTTTCTTTTGAATAAAAACTGTCGTGTGCCCATATATAGTCATAATGTGCCTATATATGGTCATGATGTGATTCATCATGACCGCATT
>NW_022723551.1:0-1052 GCF_011630105.1 Anneissia japonica
GGATGAACGAGAATGGTGTCGGGCGGAGCGCACGCCGTCGACGTGCTGCCGTACCGAAGCGAGTTATCGAGGTCGACAAACGTGGCCATGGTGCCGGTGCGCCGAAGGTTGAACGAGAGGAACTCGTCCCTGTCGCGTTTCCACACCTGATGGAACATGTCGGCTTTGCTCACGTGATCGTTCGGAGTGTTGAACATGTCGACGAATTTGATCGTGGGCGCTGCCACCATGTGTCTGTACACGACGTGCTTCTGCGTCATCTCCATGGAGGTGCGCAGCTGCATTTCCTTCAGCGCGAATATCTCCCTCAGCGCATGATCCGAACTACGCTGTATCGCCTCGGCAGCTATGTCTATCGCGCCGCCCCACATCGATCCGCTGTACTGCCTCGAGCTGGTCCTGGTTATCAGAGCTGGCACGTCAAAGGCGGCCGTGCAGCGATCCAGCACCTCGGCCGGAGCGATCATCGTCGTGATGCTGAACGTGGACAGCCCGCGATAGAAGACTGTGGGTATGAGCCACTGCGTGTGATCGTATGGATTCTCGGAGAAGGTCGAGTCCAGCAAAACCCTGGTCTTGAGCCGCAGATCTTTGACGACGCACTTGTCCCTGTCGGTGACCGACGCGCCTCTTTCGGAGAAACCGACGAAGTCCGGGTGTCCGCTGATGGCCCGCAGCTCGGACATCGGATAGTGGTCTCCCTCCAGCACCTCCCTGAGGTTGACCGGGGGAAACCCGAGAAACGGGGCGATCGTGTACGCCGTGTCCATGACGTCTTTGCTTTCCCCCTGTCGTGTTTAGCGATCCATGCTAATGGTTTGTCTGCAGAACGATCCTACCGGACTGCCAAGGCTTCAGGTCTCCGGACGCGAATCCGAGAATGGCCCGTCCGTGTTTTGCTGTCACGACGTCGGCGATCCTCGACGCGTGATGGACGACGTCGCGAAGGTCGTCCCCGGACAGTTCGCTGACGAACACCTCCGCGGAATCCTCTCCGACGTAGCCGTCGTCCGTCCACAAGGCGTTGCGCGGTATCAGACCGTCCGCCACGA
>NW_022723552.1:0-1387 GCF_011630105.1 Anneissia japonica
CCAAGACACCTTATGACTTGAGGGGTGTCTCAAAAAAGAGAAGAACATTCCCCCATATAAAAACTTAAAGGTTAGGCCTAAGTCATTCTTAATTCTATCATTCAGATACCCATTCATCTTAAATAATGATAATCTCTCTTACCTTAGCAGCTTCAATCATTTGCTTTATCATGGCGACAATGATGTCATCATTGTCGTTGATGATATCATCCTGTCTCCTCTTTCTTCTCCGTGATTGGTTTTCCCTCTTTTTCCTTTCCAACATCAGATCAAAGTCTGACATTTCACTCCTTTGAAATACGGAATACAAAAGAAAATCATTAACAAAGTTTTTAAAGTGATAAACAGGTTATCTATATGAGGGAAACAAAGAGATGACTCTTCGACCTTGGCTATGAGAGTGTGGTCTGAAAAGTTGGCGATAAGATTACCAAAACTATTTGGCTACGTGAGAGTGCTATGAGAGCTTGTGATGAGAAGAATAGGAGGGAATGGCTATTAGGAAAACCTATAAAAAGTTGGCGATTTGATGACTATAAAAGGTTGCCTACGAGGAAGTGCTATGAAAGGCTGGGAGTGCAGTAGCGGATACAGGAATTCTAAATACAGGGGCCTAGTGAGGGAAATTCACAGATGGAGAATCTAGAACATGGTGGGGCTGAGTTAAGAAAATATAGGATTATGGCACTTCTAGGTAGCCGGAAATAGCACTCTCAGACCCATCCACCTCCCCACCCCCCCATTTCCAATCCACTACTGGGATGAGATGACTACAACAGAAATACCAAGTTTGACGAAGTTTCAGATGTTGGACTTTTCTTTAATAACTCTTCTCCTAGATGTCAAGAAATGCATTAATTAATGCAAATTTACAAATCTGCACAACAATGTATACCAATAACAAATCAAAAATATTTAAACTTTTTCATAGTAACATCCTACAAGGTTACATTGATCTGGGCGTTGTCATCCAAAACAACCAAAATTGGATCAAACACTCCGAACATGAGGGGTCATTCTTTTGTTAACACCGGATATACTTGCAAAAAGAGATTTAAAGTTTTTAAAAATAAGGCAAATGGTGTGCTTACGTTCCACCTTTTCCTTCATCTTCAACCCCTTCATCTGAGTCTTCTGCGACATCTGGTTGAGGTGCCGGTTGCTCTTCCTCCTCTTCAATTGCTGCTACCGGTCCTTCATCATCATCATCGTCATCATCATCACTTACAAGTACGGCTAAAAGAATAAAGGCATAATACAATGTTAATCCTTGTATTTTGTTATAGCCACAAATACAGTCCATTTGCACTCTTCACATGTTTGGCGAACTCAGGACCTGCACATAATAAGTTTTGAAAACTAACATTTTCGGCCTGTTATGGCATCC
>NW_022723553.1:0-1832 GCF_011630105.1 Anneissia japonica
TTCCCCAGTTTTTCGTCAAACAACTTTTTTCTGTCTTAGAAAAATCAGTTCTACAACATATCAACATTTTTTTTTCCTTCGGAGCCTGACTTTAATAAATATACATACATACCGGTACATAATACATACATACATAAATACACATACATATCATACGTAATACATACTTACATACATAAATACGTACATAATAATTCAATTAACATTTATTCAAATTATTAATAAATACATCAAATGATAAATAAAGTAGACAACATTGAAATTAATTAATTAGGATCAAATTAGAAGCGAAGCTTGTCTCAATTTGACCCCGACAAAACAAAAAGGTTCAAATAACATACTGTACACACATTATACTGCACAGTTAAGAAAACAGCTAATAGGCCTAACAATGACAATCAATTAAAAAAAAAGTAAATATGTAAAACCTGATCAAATAATGTTAAAATCTCAACGAGACATATTCAACGATTTGGTTTTATTCACTTACAGACATTTGAAATTTTAAAATTTTGGCTACAAACTTGATTGCCATCTAAATGTTTCTCTTTTGCTTTATTAATTGAAAATTAAGAATATTTTATATAGAAAATAACCATCTAGAATAGCCTATTGAATTAACTTTTCAAGGTTATTATAGACATTTTTTAGGGTTTTCAGTTTTTACACCACAGAAAATCTTTAATTTAGGAGACCATGTCCACAATTGGCAATAGCTTTACATTCATTAGGTACGGTACTGACACAATATTTATGGATAATCATTTCATAATTTAAAATTCATCTTTATCAGACTTAAATATACAAACCAATGTGACTGGGACGTCGAACTACAAAACACTCCGTCCACTGACCACAGGTATATCACCCTCATCAAACTTTGATGATGACACTCGCGGTTCAACAGGACTACCGACAAGTGATGCAAGTCAGTGGGGAACAACGATTAACAAGTCAGGTATGTTTAAGAGTTTAAATTATGATTCTTATCCAACATTCCTAATATAATTTTATGAATTATGATAATGATGATTATTATTATTGATATTCCTTTAGTTAACATGATTTCTTATACAACTTGCCTTAACGCCTACCTCTAAAATTTGCTGGCCACCTTCGTATTACTATACACAGTATATCTATTTACTAGGTGAAATTATTTTGTTTCATTATTTATTATTTATTTATTTAAGCTTTCTATAACCAAGGGGTAGCCATTCAGTGACTATCACTGCTTTCCAAGAAAACACTGTTACATACAGTAAATATAACAAAAAATGTTAAAAAAAAAAAAAAAAAAAAAAAAAAAAAAAAAAAAAAAACAAGTTAAATTAAACAAAAGGAAATGGCCCCTTTTTTAAACATATTAATAGAAATAAATTAATATTATTACTAATATTATTTAGTTCGCGTTAATAAATATATTAATTCTTTAAATATATGTTTAATTATTATTATTATTTCTATTTCCAGCATTTTTTACCGGAGCCGAGGTTTTTGGAACCAATAATGTCTCTAAAGATTATAGCATGATTTGGGTTTCACTCGCCATAGGCATAACTTTGTTTACCGCATTCGTTGTATTTTGCTACTGTTATTTTAAAGCGCCGGCAAGTCAGGTCACAGGTACGAATGTCACATTAAAATAATTTAGGTTTGGTCTCTTTAAGGACAGCAGATAAATAATATAAATATATATTTAATTAAAAATTTTCAATCTTAATATTGGGTAAAAAAGTATTTTACGCGTGTTCCTGATTATTTAACTTATTATTGGTACTAAATTGTATTAAATCAAAAACTGTAATTGACTATTATTAACGTTGATAATA
>NW_022723554.1:0-2104 GCF_011630105.1 Anneissia japonica
ACAGAAAATAAGACAGAAAATAATGATGCGGAAACGTTGAGTTAGACAGTAGAACACAATATAATTTATTCAGGAAACGAATATTTCGTCTTGTCCTCAAGACTTCATCAGCGAACTGATTACAAAAGTTGGCAAATACCAGATCAAATGTAAAACAATAAACAGTCGGCAATAAATAAAGGAGGGTGAATTAATGAGATAAACAATATTGGAGACATATAATAATGATATAATTATAATGGGAGCGAGATAATGAGTAAAACAAAGTACTGTGATATCGGGAAATGGAAGCGATAGCCCATGACACAGATAAATACAATGGCAATAAAAATTATAAGATAATATATAAGCCTAATGCACATACATATATTCTATTTTATTCTTTATTTGGAAGCTACACTTTTACAACTGAGTGGCACACGTACAAAACGGTGCGTCCAAGAAAAATATAAGAAAGCAAACAAAATCAAAACATGACAAATCAAAAGTAAAAGTAAATTGAGCTTAACAAAAAGTAAAAATCAAAGTCTTAATTACCCCTCCCTTCCCTTTTCCAATCCCGAATCGAAGTCTTAATTACCCCTCACTTCCCTTTCCAAATACCGAAAACAGACACAGAAACCCACATTACCCATTAATCATTCGTTCCCTTTAAAAAAATAAAAATTCAGAATAATAATAATAATAATTAGTATATATATATATGTAGGTAAGAATGGCCCCGGTAGGTAAGAATGGCCCCGGAAAAAATGGCCCAGGAAAAATGGCCCCGGAAAAAATGGCCCCGGTAAAAATGGCCCCAGTAAAAATGGCCCCAAATGACACCGTAAATAAATACAAAAAGAATACATAAAATCGTACGCAGTCAATCAGAAATGCAACAGCAAATGAAGAACAGTACAATTTAAAAGAGTGGTGAAATGCTAATACATATATATGAAATACATATATATGTACAGTATATGATATAATGTAATATAGTATAATAATAATAATAATAATAATAATAATAATAATAATAATAATAATAATAATAATAATA
Source organism: Anneissia japonica (assembly GCF_011630105.1). Taxonomy (NCBI): domain Eukaryota; kingdom Metazoa; phylum Echinodermata; class Crinoidea; order Comatulida; family Comatulidae; genus Anneissia; species Anneissia japonica. The sequence goes on from NW_022723554.1 coordinate 1,043, forward strand.
ATAACCAATTAACAAAATAAACAAAAACGAAGTAAACTAGGTAAGCCTAGATATTAATGCAGAAGTCAAAATTAAATATAGCATAATACAGGTGATATGGAATATAACAAGGTGTACATAAAGTAATGAAACAGGAATACGGTGTTCCCTGTCGCTGAACCCTTTAACTCCCCTGGCCACTCCATTGACAACATCCGATGTGTTCTGCTGGCTAACAATTTTCCATCTCTTGACCATAGAAGACGCTCAGAGCTCAAACTCATTATCAAATTCAATACTCACATTTTAGGCCTTAATCGTGACATGGGTATTCTGAGCGATTACACATTCACACACACTTGACTTTTTTTCGTACCACCGTATTCCCGTTTCATTACTTTATGTACACCAAAATTAAAATGTTTACTCACTGCTGGCAGTGCCGCTCAAGATAAAAGTTGCTAAGACACAGATTACAAGAATGGTCTTCATGGTTGGTGTATTCTAATTTAACACTGGGAACGGTACTAGAGAATAAGTAAATACATAAATGTTATAAGGTAATAATTGGACCTTCACTTAATTCCTCCCAAAAATAGGTGTGTCTAATAAGTTCAGTGATTTAAGGTAAAAATATTTTGAAATGTATGTGAACAAGATAACTGTTAAGAACAGTAGTAGAAATGTGATCACGGGCAATCTTAAAATAAATGAAATGGTAGTGGCTATCGGCACTGCCGCAGTGCCGATTTGGCACTGCCGCAGTGCGAAAAAAGCTGCTGTTTTCTATCGGCACTGCCGCAGTGCCAAAAAGCTGCTGTTTTCTATCGGCACTGCCGCAGTGCCAAAAAGTTGCTGTTTTCTATCGGCACTGTCACAGTGCGAAAAGCTGCTGTTATTTAATCGAATCGATGTTTTTATCGATAGATGACCTTGGTGTAATTCATAATTCATAGTTTTATTTCACTCAAAACGTAATGAGACTGGCAAAAACATGTCCCTGTACAATGTGCCTACCAGAGAAACAATGATAATGTTAATGGCAAAGACATAATAATAATAATAATAATAATAATAATAATA
>NW_022723554.1:2184-2530 GCF_011630105.1 Anneissia japonica
CATTGAAGTGAATTCAGTTATTTATTAAAACAAGATTTGGAGGGCTGGATTGTCATGAAGGTGTTGTATTAATGATGTTGTAAATATTTACCTTTATTATATCAATAATTGATTAGGTCTAGCTTAGCCTATATTATTGTTAACATTATATTATATTTATTTAACAATTATTTTAAATAATTATTTATAATTTAATTATTAAATGTATACAATATATATTATATAGGCCTAGGCATATACATAAAACAAAAAATAAACAAACAATAATAATAATAATAATAATTATTATTATTATTATTATTATTATTATTATTATTATGATTTTACGATAGTTTAATTAATGAAA
>NW_022723555.1:0-934 GCF_011630105.1 Anneissia japonica
ACAGGAGGTACTAGCTGTTGTTGTTGTAGATAATATACTAACATTTAATAACATCCAAGAAGGTCCGTGAAATTTCATAGGCCTACCGTAGGTAAACATAGAAAGAGCAATAATAGTAAAACTCGAGCGTCACGACATTGCGAAGTGTCTGCTCTTGTTCCTCGTATCGTACTCACTCGAGTCAATCCGAGATGGCCCGAGTGAAGTTTCATGCAAATGTTTCGTACGGAAAAAAAATCGCGATCCGTTCAGATTGCCACTGACAATCAGCAGACGGCTTTGAGTCGTCTATCTCTCGCCGGAGGTAAATGAGGATTCGTCGTACGACGCTGTGAGTGTCCGGCTTAAGATAGGCTACTGTACCAATGGCAGATGTCTAGTGCTTGACATTTTTTTTGGGGGGGGGGGCTACTTTTAACTCATAACCCATCCACGTTTTCTGCACTTTGAATAACTGTACAAGTAACAGATTGTTGACTTTTTAGTTCTTTCTAGAACAGGTCTTATCTAGGCATGGTATTATCAGGTTTAAGTTTATGTCTTTTATATTCAAAAAAGATTACTATTGCTCTTGGTTGCCATGCTAAAATGTTTGTTTTTCACACGATTATTAGTAATAAAAACTATCCCATTATGGGGGTCACTGATGTAAGGTATTTACGTTACCATCTTTGTTCATGCCATTTTTTCTTCTTCACAATTACAGTCAAATCGATTCCTTAATAATGCAATGTCATGATGTCTGTTCAAATAGCTATTGTTCAATTCCCATTTATTTAAAAAACAATGCTTCACAGTTGTTCACTCCCTTTTAAATAGTAGATTGCATGTTAGCAATCGTTTAACTGAAGATGGCGAAGGATTTGCCGAAACATGTCTGTTTTATAGTATACCGATAATAAATGAATAAAATTCATTAGGCTTTGCCTATATG
>NW_022723556.1:0-604 GCF_011630105.1 Anneissia japonica
CCGTCTTATACGTTCGTTCCTTTATGAATTTTTTCATGATGTCCGTCTTATGTTTTCGTTATTTAATTTTTTTTAAATTCTTGTCTGTCATATCGTTCATAAATTCGTTCATGTCCGTCTAATGTGTTTGTTGTTTTATTTGTTTAAATCATACCCATCTTATGCGTTCGTAATTTATCTGTTGGAATCACGTCTTATACGTTCGTTCGTCTATTGCGCACTCGCGATCAAAAGCTGGCAGCAGTGTGGCGGCTGGTTCACAATGCTAAAACCATGGAGCGTGCATAGCCAATCAGAGCAAAGCATAAATGCATCTGTGAAACAAGCACATGGTTAAACGAATGATCGTTGCCCATGCGCAGTACTTCTTGATTTTGGAGAGAGGTTCGTCTATATAGTAATAAATTGGGCAATACGTGAGGGCACGTTCCCACAAGCATGGAAAATGGCTAATATATGTCCCATAGATATAAATGTTAGAAATGAAAATGTCACTAATTACCGCCCAATATCTATATTACCAACTATATCTAAAATTTTTGAACGATTAATTTTTAACTATTTATTTCAACACGTCTTACCCGTTCTCTCCCCTGCTCAGCAT
>NW_022723556.1:633-825 GCF_011630105.1 Anneissia japonica
TGCAACATTAATTTCTTTTGCATATCAAGCATTTGACAATAAAACACAATGTGATGTCATATACACTGATTTTTCAAAGGCCTTTGACACAGTCGACAATAAACTCCTCATTTATAAACTTTCTAAAATTTGTTTTACTGGAAATGTTTTAAAGCTTTTGCGCAATTACTTATACAATCGAAAAAATGGGTC
>NW_022723557.1:0-731 GCF_011630105.1 Anneissia japonica
GTACATGCCTCCATTTTTATGATAAGAACCTTTTAGTAGTTTGTCGAATTAACACCAAAACCTTTCGTCATAGATCATTTTATTTTCAGCTGCTTTTCTTTGGAATTCCTTGCCCAAACATATTACTGAATCACCATCAGTTGCTGTTTTAACACAAAACTTAAGACGCACGATGTGTATAAGAGACAGACTTAAGACGCACCTTTTTATTATAAAATGTTAAGCACATTTGATTTTTACTTCGGTTTAGTTGAAATTGGCGCTATATAAGTTATTATTCTTACTATTCTTATTATTTTATTAAAATTATTATTATTATTAATATTATTATTATTAATAAATAACATACAGTATTTTTAAAAAGTATAAGGAATTTGGCCAATATTAGGATTTTTAAAAAATATTCATATCTGTGAAACCATTCAGAATAAAATATCAAATTTTGTTAGCAATTCAATCAATATATACTGTGTATTGGCTTTTATGTATTAATATAATATGTACATGATATAATTTTGTTATGAATAGGGATTAAACTATATTAAGGCAATTTGGGAAACCATAATTTATTTACCAGAAAATACTATTATTATGTCATTGAACTTTACATTGCCTGTAATGTAATAATTTATTTTTGACCTTTAGTTTCTGTAAATTGCTCCTGGGATTAACAATTACTGCTACAGTAACAATTTTTTATTCATATCAAAATAGAAAGTTTAGTCCTGAGT
>NW_022723558.1:0-978 GCF_011630105.1 Anneissia japonica
TTCAAATATTTCTTTATCAATAAATGGTAACATTATTGATAGAGTTGATAGTTTTAAATACTTAGAAATTACCTTTGATTCTCTTTTTACATGGAATAAGCATATTGAAAATTTTTGTACCAAAATTTCACAACGTATTGGTGTTATTCGTAGATTAAGATATTTTTTGCCTAATTTTTCACTTAGACTTATAGCAAATTCCGTTTTGGGAACAATGGCAATTAGTCGGTTATCCAGGTAAGTATCTCACGAAATAGACTCTTTAGTATTGCCTTATTTTAATTATTGTAGTCCAGTATGGTCAAATTGCTCAGTTGCACATCTTAATTCACTCCAGGTATTACTAAATAGACTGGCCAGAATTATTTTGTACGCTGATATAAGAACGCCTGTTTATGATCTTATGGAATCACTAAATTGGAAGCTTGTGGACAAACAATGGGAATATAATGTTCTTGTAATGACATTTAAATGCTTATCAGGAACTGTTCCAGCATACTTAACACATTTTTACGAATTAATCGATGAATATCATAACATAAATACAAGAAGCAAATCAAAAAACACTTTGATCTCACCAAAATGGCAGAATGATTTTGGAAAAAGAACATTTAAATACCGATCCGTTAATTTATGGAACAATTTATCATCAGATATCCGCAGTAATATTCATTCTATTTCCCTACAATCCTTTAAAAATCTAATTTTAATTTACCAATCTTTTTTCTGCTTTTTATATTTATGTAACTTATATATTTCTTTATCAATTCTGTTTTTAATTTAAAGTAGTTTAAGATCATACCCTGGACCTCAGGGAAGAACAGTGTACTAATACTGACTGAGTATCCAGAATAAAGAAAGATTTCTATTTCTACTAGTTGTGATATCCTATTGGTAGATATAAACACTAGATATATATATAGAGGAAAGGAACTGATGTTGGTGCTATTCTACTAGTTGTGATATCCTACTGTATTC
>NW_022723559.1:0-1007 GCF_011630105.1 Anneissia japonica
CAACATTAAAAGAGAATGACCACAAAAATGTCTACTATCCCCCGCATTCTAAATTTGAGAACCACAATAATCTTCTTCTACCATATTCAGTTTCTACTTTGGACAAAATTAGGTTTTAGAAAAGACCAACCAAGAGAAGTACGGTATGCATTTGAACTAAGTCTGTTCTGTGATCAGCCGGAAGAATAACAAGTGCTTCTCTATTCCGTAGTTTTTGTAATTTATCCAATAAATCCTTTCAGAAATTCGGCAAATTGTATCACGATATTAAAAAAATGTTAAACGAGAAATGAGCAAAGTAAAGTTTTTATTAATAAATAGGTCTATGGTAATAATAGACTTGTACATTATGGGTGGAGACAAAAATACTAAAATTCCTTACCAAAGGAATTGCTAGAGAGGGTTTTGAACCAAACTATAGTGAATTAAATCGCAGCGGCAACCTCGTTATATTATTATAACACCTCTAAGGTGTTCAGTAAAATATAAATAAGAGAAATTAATAGATTATCGCAGGCATATATATAGGATTTTTAAAACATTATTCTTAAATCTTATTGGATTAAAATAGTTTATTCGATATTTTACCAAATCCATTGGAAAACATCCAATTTATAAATTATATATATATATAATTATAATTATAATCATAAATATATATGTATATATAAATATAATTATAATATATATATACATATACATATACATATACATATATACATATACATATATACTTTTATATACATATATATAAATATATATATATATATATGAATATATACTTATGAATATATATATGAATATAGGCCTATATATGACTTACAAAAAGATCACCTTGATTATATATATACATATATATTCATATATATACATATATATAGACATACATATATACATATATATATTTATAATTATATTTATATATATATACATATATATACATATATATATATGTGTATGTGTGTATATATATATATATGTATGTATATGTATATATGTATATATAT
>NW_022723560.1:0-1288 GCF_011630105.1 Anneissia japonica
AACGGGAGTCTCTTCAGTACCGTATTCGTTTCAGGGCTATCTAGGAACCAACTCAAGTCTCCCCCCATGTAGTGGGCTTATTTGCATAACTTTCCCATTCCCACAAGGGCCAATCAGAACGTGGCTTACAGCTGTCTAATTAATTGGGCTACCATCCCTCAGGGCTGTTCCAACAACTGGGGAGACATTTCGTTACAATATATATATATATATAATATCTTCTTATATATATATATATATATATTATATATATATATATATATACCGCCACGATAAATTTTATGTCCACGACGACTTTGGTATTTATCTTAGCCTGCTTCAGGCAAGTACAATGCTTAGTGTGAGTACCTGCACAAATACATACAATTCGAGTATGCGTCTACTCTACTTTTATTTTACAGTTTCATAAATTCAAACATTTAAATATTTTTTTATTACCTGTTACGTTATTAATGCATAAATGTAAATATTATGTAATTCAAATTATCATTTTATACCATATAAATATTTTCATATTATAATGCTCTTTTCATTATATGCCAATTCCAAACAAGATCAAAAGCGCAACGCATGTAAAAAGCCACCGGAAAACAAATACAGTAGGTCTTATTTTATTATGTTACGATATATTGTTTTGGTTATTTTTAACCAGTATAGGTGTACTTTAATAAAATAAAATAAAATCCAATGTCTGCGTTTACATACCATATACATATTTTCATATTATAATGTTCTTTTCATTATTTGCCGATTCCAAACAAGATCAAAGGCGCAACGCATAAGCCTAAACTATAGATAATTCCTATTTGAATCATTACCTTAAATTTCCAAGCTTACTACCAGGGTTCGACAGGCCACAAATACATGACATATATCATAATTTATTGATAAAGTAGTATAGTAACGGCAGTACTGTGCTCCATTTCTCAGCTATTTGTACATTGCCCTCAATTCGCTAAACACTTATGAATAATGCATAAGCCACGGTTGAAAAATGTAGCTCATAAACCATCCAAACCCATAGAGATATAACAAAGATACTAGAAATACAAGATAGAGTTCTCGCATTGTAAAAATGAGGCGGAAGTCGTGCCCAACGTAGGCGGCGCCCTTCTTTTTAACCATGCAAGTTTCCTATACTTCGTGCCCAACGTACAGGGCGCCCTTCTGTTGCTAAGTATATCCAGACGCAAAAGGCGCCCTTCCTTTTCCAATAATGGAGCAAAACTTTTTCACTAAGAGTGCGTCCGTCCGGCGATGCGATTCTGCGCTAGTGTTGTTTTATTTT
>NW_022723561.1:0-717 GCF_011630105.1 Anneissia japonica
ATTTAACTCAGCTGTCTGTAAACATACGGTTTATCGATCATAAAATGTTAACGCAAAAGAAAAAAACAAAATATACTGGATCAAACTCACTTAGAAACAATGGTGTATCGACAAAACGGATCAACTTCAAAAGTTCTTTTAAGGCCAACTCAGACAGCGTCGGCCGACGCAGCCCGACGCGATTTGTTGTCGCGTCGGGTCTGTGTGAGTTGAACGCAGACGCGATGGTGTGCGTCGGGGGCAGTCGCGTAGTAGAATATTAAACGTGTTTAATATTTCTCACGACGGCTTAAGATTGTCCCCGACGATAAATCGGGTCGGGCTGCGTCGGCCGACGCTGTCTGAGTTGGCCTTTAGACTCATTGTTCCTCCCAGTCGTGGCGCCAGAATTTCCAGACGGGGGAAGGCGATGGGAGAAGGCGATCTTCCCCGACGGGAGTGGGCGTAGCCAGTGACTGCCAAGAACATTCGGAGATGGTCAGAAAGCGAAGATTCTGGATGTTCTAACCATGGACTTATTAATAATAGGTCCCTGTTCTAACAATTTAAAGATATGCAAGACTCAAGATGGAATTTAAAGCCCCAACAATCTGTCAAAATTATTATTTTCTCGCCATAATTGTGGTTTTCTCTCCCTGAAGAGGGTAACGGTACAGCTCTTTTCGACGGGGACCCTGGAACCCCGGTCCACACTGGTGCCACAAGTGGTTCCTCCCT
>NW_022723562.1:0-596 GCF_011630105.1 Anneissia japonica
GGGGGGGGGGGGGAATAAATGTGCGAGCGGATCGGGAGTCTTGGGACAGAGTCCCTGGTGGGGGAAGCAATGAGTGAATTCCCCTTTAAGCTCTAGCGCCTTCAGTACCTTCATCAATTTGAGGTTGTATTCGATATAATTTTGCTATTTAGCATGTAATTTGTTCACAAAAATAGGGAGACGTATCCCCCCTCTAAACCTGTCGCTGGAAAATGTATGAAATTGCTGAATTGTTAACAATGTTTATCATCTTTTAATTATAGTGTTTAGAAGTTAATGCATATTTTATAAAAAAAAAAAAAAAAAAAAAAAAAATTGACATGAAAGGTTACAAAACATTGGATACTATTAAGTTTCGAAGCACATAAATAGATCAATGTCTTTAAAAGAATATGTGTGATATTTATTTCCTTATAGTGTTTAGAAGTTAATGCATATTTTATAAAAAAAAAAAAATTGACATGAAAGGTTACAAAACATTGAATACTATTAGTTTCGAAGCACATAAATAGATCAATGTCTTAAAAAGAATATGTGTGATATTTATTTCCTTATAGGATAGGATAATAACACTATAACGTAATGATCGATAAGAC
>NW_022723563.1:0-1204 GCF_011630105.1 Anneissia japonica
TTATTTATTGCAATCATAGGCCTATTCTTTCACCATCATTACACATGAGGCCCTTCTTTTAGGTAGAACGATCTATCTTAAATTTTCTTTCTCAAGTTTTGGACTATTATGTTTTTAAATAACTTAGAAGGCAAAGGAGGGCAAGCACAAGCTTTAACCCTAAGAAAAATATTTGTGTTTTAAATTCTAATTTCGTCGGAATTGATCAAAACTCCCTAAATGTGCAATTTTTAGAGGAAATTGGCCTACCTCAACAAGAAATGCTCTTATGTTATATATGGCCAAACTCGTTTTTTAAAACTAAATATAAGCGTTTTCCTTGTGGCTTTATTTATTACAAACATATTCTTTCAACATCATTACACAGTGAGGCCCTTCTTTTAGGTAAAACGATCTATCTTAAATTTTCTTTCTTGAGTTTGGGACTATGTGTTATAACTTAGAAGGCAAAGGAGAGCAAGCACAAGCTTTAACATGAAAAAATGCGCGAGTAGTGCGCGAAAAAAAATTTGTTTTTTTTTAAATTCTAATTTCGTCGGAATTGATCAAAACTTCCTAAAATGTGCAATTTTTTAGAGGAAATTGGCCTACCTCAACAAAATATGCGATTTAAAATTTGAAATTTTCAGGAACTTTCAATGGGGAAAGATTTTCCACTGATGGATATTTTCCCCTTGTTCCCGGTGGTTACGCGGAGAATACCTGGCGGCTTAGATCAAATGCGATATGGACACTTTTTGAAGTGGAGAAGGGGTTGCAGGCTTGGGTATTGTGATATCTGTTCATTATATCTTCCTTTTTATTCTTGTCTTTATTTTTCTCTTCTCCTTTTCTTTTCCTTTTTCTTTCCCCTTCTTTCTCTTTCCCTCCCTCTCCCCTCTTTCTTTTCTCTTCTTACCCAGCCCGGTACGACGGCTTGGTCAGTCCGGTAAAAACCGACAGTCTGCCCCTCCGGCCCCCTGCCTGTTACGCCACTGCTTATAAGATGAATGGGAATATGAATCATGCAGATCTGGAATCAAATCTAGGTGGTGGGGTCAACATTCCTCCCCCGGGAAAATTTTGATTTCTAGATGGCAGGAAATGACCTTTCTCGACTTTTGAGCTAGGTGTCTAATGACTTTGTTCTTCAAAATTCGAGGTTTTCCCCCTCATGATCGAAAACGGTAAGGTAAACTTTCTCATTACAGTAAATAGGCCTGTT
>NW_022723564.1:0-632 GCF_011630105.1 Anneissia japonica
GTGTTTATAGAGTTGAACATTTACTCGTTTGATTTAAATTGAATTTATCATTATAATGCTTTCCGGGAAAATGTTTGATAAATGCGTCAATCTATTTCTATATGTTAAACTTGTTTTTATCAGATTGCTTTATTGATTTACGGTATGTCTTATAAATTTATGTCCTTTGTCAATTTATTTTATGTTACCAGTTGTTATCCAGGAAGTTTTCCCTTACGAATATTTCTTTTACATTGGGTTCTTTCGATATGAGCATCCTATACTTTTTAAAGAATACATGTAGGCTTCATTTGGATTCATTTGGTGTAAACATTGGACTAATTAATTTGTAGTAGATTATCAGTAAGAGGTAAAATATTTTTATGAAGCTATTTAATATTATTGTTTTAAGAACGAAGAAGGTGAACATTTAGAATGAATTATAGAGTAAACTGGAACGTGATCAGAATATCTGAGTAAAGTATTCCATGGGATATTTTATCACAGACTTTGTTACAAAAATGTTATCAATATGGATTGCAGTTTTGTTGTTATCCGTGTGTAGGCCTATGTGTAAGAGGTTAGAAGTTAAATTTATACATAAACTCAGATGATTGTTGTGTGTCGTACACTTACGATCCATGTTAAATTGC
>NW_022723565.1:0-731 GCF_011630105.1 Anneissia japonica
CTTTGCGGTTGAATAAATTTACTATTGATAAAGTTTGAATAAATTTGCTTTGTTTTCATCCTCAACATGTTTTTAATTATGGTACAGTCACCTGTAATATGATTGTCACGTTGATGATTATGTTGTTTAATTATGTTTAACCAAACATTTGGTATAGATTCAAGAAGTGTAGCATATTCACTAAGCCAATTCCTTTTTATACATAGTTTTTCAATTATTTCCGTCGGTTTCATTAAACAATTAAAATTAACAACGTCTCTGATTTGATTAAAACCTGACAAGATCCAATTCTTAAAAAACAATGATGTGTTTTTACATTTAATTTCCTTATTTCCCCATAGGTTTTGTCTAACAATTTCTTCATAAGTATTAACTACATTGTCGCTAATTTTATTAAATTCAATACAGCATTCAATGACATTAATATAAAAGGACGGTATACATTTGAATATCTCACATTGTTTTGTGTTAAAACTTGACATACCTAAAACTAATCTTTCATTACCAATTTTATTTATGTAGTACAATGGCAATAACTTCCACCTCACATGTTTTCTGGAAAGAAGTCTTCGTGCCCACGCAATTTTTAAAGCCTTGATATGTAGTAAGAAATCCGGCATATTTATGCCTCCTTCATTTACTTTACCAATTAACGTTTTTCTTTTGATTTTTTCTTTTTTTCCCTTCCATAGAAAATCATATGTAAGTTTATTTACCTTTAAAATAACGTC
>NW_022723566.1:0-767 GCF_011630105.1 Anneissia japonica
TTGCGCACGGCTAGAGAAATATGCTACTATACCATATGATAGGCTTATTATTGCCATTAAGTCATTGCTTTCTGTTTTATAATTTGAATTAAAGCGCATAGAGACACTGCGCAAAATGCGCTATATAAATGTAAATTAATATTATTATTATTATTATTATTATTATTATTACTATAATGTCTCTTCTGCAGCTACAATACCACAGCTTACGATACTATAGCACGATTTGGTTTTTGAAACCATGAAGCCGTTATATAGGCTAATGCTGTCATTTAAATATTAGAAAGCTTATACAAATTGTCATTTTGCATATTTTTGTTTCCGTCAAAAGGTAGCTCTAGAGAAAATTATACTTATTGTGACATGACATGAATACATTTTTGTGTTTATAATTTAAGACGTTTTGAATAAATGATTTATTGTCCCATTAATATAACAACAGGACAAACCATATGAATAGACGTATTGAAAAATTTGCTACAGATATTTAAAAAAGTCTTTTTCTTTAATGGTTTTCTATAAACTTCAGAATGTTACCGTGTGTGTAGGTGTTTTGAAGAATTTGCTACCGATCTTTGAAAGTGTGCATATATCTTAGATTAAAATCGGAAAGCTATGCAGGGTGCTTTAGATCTTTAGAGTCTCTTTTACTAGGAAATCAGAGTATATTTTAGGCCTGGAGGAAAGAATTACTTAAGGAAATTGAACCTATGACATTGGGAGTTAAAATAAGAATATTAACCTGCAAGCTGAAACTCTACTTATGC
>NW_022723567.1:0-934 GCF_011630105.1 Anneissia japonica
ACATTATACAAAAATTAGATTTTTCTTAAAAATTGAAATTTTGCCGGGAATGGGGCTTTAAGATGCATCCTATCGATGTAATTGTACATAACATTAACAGTAGATTATAATTATACATAACATTAACAGTAGATTTTAAGTACTTAATAATTCATTATTGTACATCTGAATGTGACTTTCATGGAATACCACACTAGAATACTCATATTGTTCTTGTATCGTGTGCCAATCTGCTTATAGAAGTAATAATAAACTGTATAGATCATGCAGAATACAGTACTTACTTATTTTTATTTATTTTTTGTATTGTATTAGGTCTGTGAACATTTTTTAAGCAAATGTAGTGTCTCTGTCAGTCTTAGAGATGTGTGCTAAAAAAAATGAAATAGTGTGGGAATAAAATAAGAAATAGAACTGATCACACAATTACAGTCACAATCGATATATAGTACTACTAGTACTGTTGTATTGTTTGTATGCAAATTGATCTTACCCCAGCATAGTATAAACTATTCTTTTAAAGAAATACTGTAGTAAATTAATTTGTACAGAAGATATGAGTAGTATACGTTAGGGAATTATAGGGCAGCACACACCCAACTGGCTCAAGGCCAGTTGATCAATATTTAATAAATCCCCAATGACTACTATGCTATTACTGGAATGAGATATTGGGAGATACTATAATAATGTACTGTTTTTCTTATTTATGCTCATGTCACCAAATACTCTACAGTACTTGGTTGTCACATGACCACTTATGGATGTCATCTGTCTTAAATATCTCTTTACTTTATTGCTGCGAAGCAGCCAATTCATATTCTTGACAGCAATTTGACCTCTGAAGGTCATTGTTTGTCAAAAAACAGGGGCCTAAGACGACTGAAAAGCGGAGTTTCCTTCTTTCGTTCTGCCGGGTAAAATCAATTACTTT
>NW_022723568.1:0-738 GCF_011630105.1 Anneissia japonica
TTAGAACATAAATACTTATATGTACGGTTGGGTCAAATTTGTGTGGTGGTTGAAAAATACAGGGGAGTCTTTATGGCCCAAAATAGTGATTTCAGACTACATTGGTTATTTAATTCGACAGGCAAATTACAGTAACATTTTTAGCAAATTTCTTTGAAAAAATATCGTAGGCATAGGGCCTAGCTACGTATACAGTATTTTCATTTTACAGTACGTAGTTTGGAACGATATCGGAAGTTGGGGTGCTGGCAGTGGCCTGCTATTAGGACTACAATTTATTTGAAAATACCTTGGGTCCGATCGTCCACACCAGGATGGCCCAATCGTCTATCACCCGACGTTTTCATTACGATTATCAAGAACGTACACGATCTATGCCCTGGGCTAGGCTTAGCTTGCTGTCGTCACTCTGCTACGTATACTACACTACAACCGCATAACAAAGAAAGCGACCCACGTGGTGCATTCTTAAATATTACACACATTATTTAATTGTATTAGACGATAACACGATATCATTGATTGAACAATCTAACTAGGCCTACCCTTGCATCGCAGTAATACTGAACTAGGCCTAGCTTAGGCCTCATGTTTTTGTGGAAAGCTAGATAGTCCTTATGTACCCGACAGTCGGCTGCCTTTATATTTTCACCCGTTTTCAGTTTGCATTTATAGGGTACATTGCTGCACAGTCAACTGTCGGGGATATAGTACCTTCATATGACTACTCATACGTAT
>NW_022723569.1:0-916 GCF_011630105.1 Anneissia japonica
GTAATTATATATATATATATATATAATTTATATATATTATATATATAAAAACTCGTAGGCCTATATCTTGATATATATAAGGGGTGTGTATGTGAAAGGGTTTTTTTTTTAAATCTGCACTAACCATAACACAGTGAGTGGTTAGTAATAGGTCCGCAAACTTCGAAGCACCAATCAAAACTATGCCATGACTGAAGCCTTAATTTGCATACATCACACTATATAAGAGTTTGAGAAGGGAATGCATATGGCTTTAGTTGGTAGGAGAGCATTAGTGAACGTGGAAGAATAAGGAAAGACTAAGCTATGTAGGCTCGAAATAGATATATACCAATATTCTCAATATTGCTACAGTACCTCCCTGTATTTTTGTGTGTTCTTATGGATGCATTTTAAATGATGACCACATACGCATATACAGTAAATAGGTTTTGTGGTTGGAGTGAGTAACCAGGGGTATGTGTGCTGGCAGAGTAGTGTAGTTAATATTGAGTTTTACGAGTGAGCAGTAGTATCAATAGTGAATCTTATATTGGATTCCATATGATTTGTTGCTTGCTGTTTCATTTTGTAGATGAAAGAACCTGGGTGGAGATTATTATTATTGTATAGAGAGCTACATATTTATACAGTATGTCCATATATCCAGTTAATGTTCCCCACAGCAGTACTTTCCTGTACTCTCTGGACGACCGAAAATAAACTCTGAGGCGACCAATTATTTCTTTTTCTCTTATTTTTATTTTTATCGGGGACAAGAATAAACCACCATACCCCCTTCTAAACCGTGCCTGTTATATATTTGGTAGAAGGAGGGGGTGGGGTGAATGTATATTGAATAATGATACTGCATACAACGATATTCCCTGCTGTTGGATCATTATTTTTTCCTTATTTTCAGCAGCTTAGTTTGGAT
>NW_022723570.1:0-1016 GCF_011630105.1 Anneissia japonica
AAGCTTGTTATTTTTAATGTATTTAATCTTGAATGTTCTAATGTTTCTTAATTCATTAAAAAAAAATATTTTAAATACAAAAGAATTTGTTTCTGTATTAGTTTCAACAAAGAAGTTTCTGTAATATGGGAGAAATTTTTGTTTTTTTTGTTTGTTTTTGTTTTGTTTTGTTTTTTTTTTGTTCTTGTTTTCAAAATGTCTATCTACTTTTAAATTTCATTTTTTAATTGTGTATAAAAGATGAATGCGTGTTTTTTTTGTACGCAAGCTTGTCTTTGAGTCGGGTTAACTTACTGAAATCTAAAAAAAAATAATCTGCTATAAAAAAAAACCCAAATATTAAGTTACTTCTGGCTATATCTGCAAAAGCCTGGGTAGATTTTTAAATTAAGTAGACTCAAAATCGAGGTGGTTTGAGGCTTTACTTTACAGAATATAGCACTATTACGGTAGCTACTTGCCACCTGCTAATTTTCCCCACTGATTTTTTTCTACCTGGAGAGTTATTCCCTGCCCAGGATATTTTCCTCCCCCCCCCATTTTTTCGATGCATTGTTCCTCCTAGTTTTCCTATTGTTTTTTTTTTCATCAGGTTATTTTCATTATACTTTAGTTACACTAAAAAGGTGTGCCGATGATACAAAAGCGTTATTCAATCAATTGACTGATTGACTATTGATGCATTCTTAATACCGTATTGATGAAGCCTAAATACACATTGTAGAAACGTTTTGAAAGTTTAAATCCGTGTATAAGAGACAGGTTTTACATAAGAAATACAGGAAAGAAAACAGGATATCTTTATAACATGTTTCCTCTTTTGGAATTTCGATATCACACCTTTTTCCTAGTCGTTCTATATACCAATATTTCATCCACAAAAAACACTCTATTATTTCTGTACTTCTACAGTACTTCGGAGGTCAATGCCCATTTGTGATTTTCTTCTACGATACGCCTACTACTGAAAGGTCCACTGATTAATCTCATATAAGAAAGTATAATGTATTGAAATA
>NW_022723571.1:0-3990 GCF_011630105.1 Anneissia japonica
GCATTTTACAAGGACAGTCACCAGTCCTACATATATGAATATGATGACAGTAGAATAATGGGGTGTGGTTGACCTGATTAGGGTTTTCACTTGTTATATAAGACCTATACTGGAGTAGGCTTGCCCAGTGTGGCATAGTGGAATTACTAAAAAAATTAGCAAACAAAATTGAACTGGTCCAAAAGAGGGTATGAGTGCGAAAATCCACAGAAACATACAAATTCGTATTATGCGCTACTCTACTTTATTTACACAAAACAAACATAACACAATATCCGCGTTTTCTGCTAACAGAAAAAAACAAGCATATTGAGCTTTCAAACATAAGTATAAAATAAAAGCTAAGCGTAAAGTGAATTGTAAAGTCGAGCGATTTGCGAAGAAGTATGAAAATATAGGGACCGAACCTATCGTTTCGACACTCACATAAATTATAAGGTAAATGAGTGTTTTTCGCAATTCTAGATACTTGTATAAAAGTGTTTCTACCCAACGCCCGGAAATACCAATCACCTGATACCATTATACAGTAGTCACATTATTCTAAAAATTGCGACGTTCATAAAAAAATAAAATGTTTGTTTCAGCCTAATCTTGCTATATTTCAAGCCTAAACAATAGGGACTACAGTACGTAAAGTTGATAAGAAAGCAGTACTACACCCTGCCAACCATCGTACGTTTCCGGATTATATCTCGTTGAAACCAATGTTTTGACTAGAATCACTAACTACTATAAATCATGTCACTATACACTAGGGTCTCTGTAAAGCACCCGCCAATTTAAAATAACATATATCAAAATCACTAATCTAGTTTACCAACGTTTTAAAAGTTGTCGTATTTACAGTGTAATATAATAAAGTCTAAACTAGAAATTGCAAATTGCAAGTGAAGTGCTGCGAAGTACAACTGCACATAATGTTCTTCGAACAAAATTATTTATGCGAGTGCAAGTGAAAATAATGAATAATAAAAATATAACAAATAATATGAGACACGACCCATTGTCTATATTATTAGAACACTTCTCATTGGGTAACAAAGTCGTAATTTTTCATTTTTGTCAAAAAGTGTCTATAGTGATGAATTATGGTTTAGGTTTTTTTTTAAATAAAGTCTCAAAAATTTCTATGTATGTGGAAAATGTAGTTGATTACCAAAGGTTACCATTTTTATTTTGAAGACTGCATGGTCTAGGAAGTGTACATTTCTTTATGGGGCAAGTTTCCAAGGGCGGGTTTTCTAGGGGCGAGTTGACTGCCAAAGAGTGTTGCCAAAGTGCGAGCCAGCGTGTTATTTGATCACAAGTGCGAGACATCGCAAGTGTGTGAGCCAGCGAGCCATGACGTCACGACAATAGATACGAGACGAAACGTTACTCGAGTTGTGCGAGGTATCGACTGAGGTTTGTGGAGTACAATTCAAAAAACAACTATAGGTTTAATAATGAATTATTGTGATGTTAAATAGACAATGTTAGCTATCAAGGAGCGACGTTGTTTTTCATTGGGACCTTCGTCCCTTCAAAGCTAGACCTATACCATCCTAGCTAGTCTAGGCCTAGAGTAGGATAAGGCTAGCGCGACATGCGGACGTTGGTACGTGTCGGTTAGTCTACAAACGTCGCCTAAAGTTTACCCGGCAGAACGAAAGAAGGAAACTCCGCTTTTCATTCGTCTTAGGCCCTTGTTTTTTGACAAACAATGACCTTTCAGAGGTCAAATTGCTGTCAAGAATATGAATTGGCTGCTTCGCAGCAAATATATACATTTCGAACTACGGCGGCTACACACCGGCTCCCTAATTGCGAGATTTATTTTCGCAATTATACAAACACAATACAAATACTAGCTAAATAAAATATATATACTAAAACACTTGAAACAAAATTAATTAAAAGCATGTATACAATTTCTAAGTCAACAATTTCAACTATTTTCAATCGTTTCGCAATCGCGATCATCCGATCGCACAATATAATGATAAAATAACATAGTCATAAAATAAAAAAAATCATAGTTAAGTTTACGAATTATGAATATCACTTTCCAAAAGCTTAACTAATTTAGATATTGGCCTCAATAATTCGTTATTCTTAGTTTTAACTTTAACTTGTCTCATAAGACCGTGTTTGTCGGGAATTAGTTCACTGATTTTACCTAAATGCCAGTAATTTCTATGCAAATTATTTTCCACAATAAGAACAATGTCCCCAATTTTTAAATTGTCCTTTAATTGAGTCCATTTCTGTCTTTCTTGCAAATTAGGTAAATATTCCTTGGTCCATCTTTTCCAGAAAATGTCCGCTAAATATTGGACTTGCGTTTCGGGTAATTATCGTTCTTAATAAATGTCCCTGGAGGAAACCCTGTGTCCGTTTTTAACAAAATAAGCTGATTCGGCGATAAAGCTTGTAGATCGTTAGGATCATCCGATAGTTTCGTTATCGGCCTATTGTTTTTGATCGATTGGACTTCGCAAAACAATGTACTTAAGTTTTCTTCGTCAAGTACTTGTTCCTTAAGCAGGCAAGATAAGATGTTAAGAACAGTTTTTATTTGTCTTTCGAAACAACCACCGTGATGAGAGCCAGTCGGGGGTTAAATTTCCATTCAATGTTTCTTTGAATTAGATGTCTTTCAATCGCGTCATAATTCCATTTTGCAATTTTTCCCTTTAATTCTCTTTCCGCTGAAACGAAATTGGTTCCATTGTCACTTCGAATTAAATTTGGTTTTCCCCTTCGAGCTATGAACCGCCGAAGTGCGTTAATAAATGAACCTGTGTCTAAAGATTGGGCACTTCCAATGTGAATTGCTCTGGTTGTTAAGCACGTAAAAATAACTCCATATCGGTTGACGATAGATCGTCCCGTTTTAACTTCAACATTTCCGAATAGATCGCATCCTACATATGTAAATACCGGCTGGTCGGCTATAACTCTATCTTTAGGCAGATCGCTCATTTTTTATTGCACCATGGCTCCTCGAAGTTTTCTGCAAGTTACACACTGAGAAATCATACGTCTAACTAAAGACGGTGCTTGTGTAATCCAATACTTCTCTCGTAGACGGCTTAACACAAAGTTTCGTCCCGCATGACCCAATTTTTAGTGAATATCGTCGAGAACCAAAGCAGTAATGTGGGAGTCCTTTGGTATCAATATTTGATGTTTTGATTCATGTGGTAAGCTAGCATTCCTAAGTCGACCGCCAACACGAATAATTCCATTTTCCAAAAATGGATCCAATCGGTTAATTGAACTGCTTAACTTCACTTGTTTATGTTCCGTCAGTGAAGTGATTTCCTCTGCGTAATTACGTCGCTGAGCATGTTGTATCAAAGAAAGTTCAGCTTGGATAATATCATCCATTAGCGTTTAGATAAATTGTCAAAGTTGCCGCTCGCTTTCTGACGCAAAGCTTGTTTAACTTTAATTATCCAAGCAGTTAGTTGCTCGCCTTAGTTTTTTCCAAGACGAAAAATAAGTTACAAACTTACTCAGTGGATCAGGATGCGTAATTGTAGCCATAGTTTTCTTAGAAGAATTCACTTCCGGGTCGTTTTCATTCATAATGTTCAAATTGTCGCAATCCAAAGGAATACTTGGCCACTCAATTTCAGATTTCCAAAGAAATTCGGGTCCATTTAGCCATCGGCTATTTCCCTTTAGCTTAGTAGTTGTCAAACCGCGAGACGCATCGTCAGTAGGATTCTCGTCCGTGCTAACATATCGCCACTGTTGAATTTGTGTGGCTTCGTGTATAACTGATAGTCTATTAGCTACAAAAGTGTTAAATCTTGAAGTAAAGTTTCTAATATATATAATTACCGTCAAACTATCGGTCCAAAATTTCGAACTATGGATGGGAATTTCAAGTTCAGATTTAATTAGTTTGTCAGTTCGTACTGCAACTGTTGCTGCTGTCAGTTCGAGTCGGGGAATTGTTACTTTCTTTAACGGTGTTACACGTGATTTACCCATAAC
>NW_022723571.1:4334-20195 GCF_011630105.1 Anneissia japonica
ACCTATAACAAAGCAACAATGAACATCGTTATTTTCATTTTGTATTCTTAAATAAGTTGAGGTTACATATCCAACCTCACTTGCATCACAGAAAGTATGTAATTGCGCATTAATTATAATCCCATTGTTTTCCGGTTTAAAACATCGGTTAACAGAGAAATCTTCCAATATATTAACATCATCAAGCTATTTATTCCATTTGAGTTGATAATCGTTAGGAATTGCGTCGTCCTAATCCAATTTCATTTTACACAAATCTTGCAGTATTCCCTTTGCGCGCAATGTGACGGCCGCTACAAATCCCAGAGGGTCGTAAATAGAGCGAACTGCAGATAGTATCCCCCTCCGTGTCAAGGGCTTCTGTTTAAGATTAATATTGAACCTAAATTGGTCGGTTTCGGTATTGTATTTTACACCAAGTGCACGATCTGTAGGTAGTTTGTCAATATCCAAATTGATGTCTTTTATATTCTTAGCTCTTTCTTCCTCTAGAATCGAGTTCATAAATTCCCTATCGTTACTAATCCATTTTGTCAAATGAAACCCACCTTCGGCACAAAGCTTTGTAACTTCTGTTGCAAGGGCAATTGATTCACTCGTTGAAGAAACTGATTTTAGGCAGTCATCTACATAGAAATTTTTTAAGATGGTATCAACAGCTTCCTTGCTATAGTGAAGTGCATGGCTAGTAGCATTGGTTCGCAAGGCATAGCTTGAGCAAATTGGTGAAGTGGCGCCAAACAGGTGTACTTTCATTCGATATTCTGTAATTGGTTTCAATCGATCGCTTTTTTTATACCACAAAAATCGAAGAAAATCCGAGTCGGCGTCAGGCACTCTTACTTGGTAAAACATACTTTCGATATCCGACATAAATGCGATTTTTTCTTGTCGAAATCTAAGTAAAGTACCCACTAAAGTGTTCGTTAAGTTTGTTCCACCGTATCTCGCCGCGCAATCGAACACTACGCGGAGTTCCCTTTAGTTGGGTGTCTTACAGCGTGATGGGGCAAATACCAAATATTTTCTGTGGCATCAAGTTGTTCACATGGCACTTCTTCACCATATTTCCTTTCAATGATATCTTCCATAAAGTTCTTGTATTCATTATATATTTCGTCGTCTCGTTTTAGCTTTTTGTCTAAATGAGGAAATCGTTGGTTTGCCATTGGCTTGTTGTTGGGTAATTTGATGTTGTCGTGTTTAAATGGCAACCCAATAGTATAGTGATTATGTTCTAACTTAGCACTGTCTTCAACCTTTCTCATGAATTGATTGTCATTTCTGCTCATTTCTATCTCATCGTCAATCGATTTTTCATTAAAATCGTTGTTAAAATAGTTCAACTGTTCACTTAGTTCTGATTTTACCTCGATTCTATTTACCAACTCACGTCGTTGAAATTCAGTGCTAGCGTCGACCGGTCCGTTCAAAACCCCACCCAGCACAGTTCTAAATGCAAATGGTCTATTATCGGCGCCTGGTACTACTTCCATAGGCTCGATTAATCTTGGGGCGTTGGATCCTAACAAAATTCCGATTTCATGTTCGTCGTTGTTTGACAGTTCAAGTTGAATATTGTTTAAATATTGCCATTTGTGAACCTCTTTCTTAGTTATTATGTCCCCATTTGATAAAGGAAATTTATCAACTGTATAAAACGGTGGCAAATTCATGATCATTTCGTCATTTACATTGGTAGCTTGAAGGCCTTTAATGCGTGTGGTTTTTGTCGATGTTTCATTGTTCAATGTTGCAAGTTATATTGTCGTCCTTTCCCCAGTAGCCTTCAGTTCCTCAGTTAACCTATTCGTTATCTAGGATGAGGTGCTGCCATTATTAATAAAGGCAAATGTCCTAATAAATGATCCATTTCTAGCCATGATCTTAATGGGTACGAAAGATAATACGGTGCGAATCTCCCCGGCCCCCTTATCCTTACCAAAGGCTGAGGATTCTTTTTTGGTAATGATGTCTGAAGTCTTTTTAGAGCTATTACCTGCCTTGTTGGATTCATCCTTGCTGGTATTATTCAAATGCATAAGGGTGTGATGGCCGTTCCTCTTACATACATCACACAACGGAAACTTTACAATCTATCTTTCAGTGACCGATTTTTAGGCATTTTTTTAGGTCCGTTTGTTCGCAGGAAGTGGTACTTTTCTTTCAACAATTTATTTGTGAATTGATGACATTTGTCCACAGAATGTTCGCTACTGTCACAATCAATGCATGGTCGTTTGGTGATGGTGCTTTCGAAACTTGAACTTATGCCAAATGTTCTTTTAGGTGCTCGTTTTTCTGGTGTAGCGTGACATGGTTTTTAATACTCACCCTTCGTGACTAACTTTCCGTACGTAGGATCGGTGGCTTTTTTTTTTTATTCCATTTTCACGAAGTTAACAACATCCTTAAATTTAGCAGTTGTTCCATTTTCCTGGTGTTTGTAAACTACATTTTCCATCTATCGTGCAATGGTGTGGGAAGTTTCGATATTACTGTTCGAATGTTTTCAAAGTAACCAAGTACATCAGATTTTTTTACTGTCGACTGCGTACATACATTCAAGAAGAAAGATGCTATATTTGTCCAAAGCTTTAGGATTATCGTGCTTAATCGCTGTCCAATTCAATGCACGGGTGATATATTCGTGAACAATAACGTCGGTACGTCCGTAGCGATCGTCGAACTCCTTCCATATTGCATCATAAGCAACGGCTGCGTCAAGATGGGCAAGGCCAATTACGATTTTCTTTGCTTCACCAGCCATGTATTGCTCCAAGTAGTTAAGCCGTTCATCCAGCGAGTCATAATACTTTTGATTCTCGCACTAAATTGTCGTTTAAATGTCTTGTACACTATCGGACCTTCACTAAATGTTAACTGGTCAACCGTAGGCTTTCTAAGTTCTTTCATGAAGTCGGACATGCCTGGTAGGCCTAAGGATGCACTAGAATTTGGCAAATGATTAGAAATTACGCGTTTAGAGTTTTCCTCTAGCTGTTCTTGGCTATTGTCACATAATTCTTCATTTGGCGTGTTTTGCATGATGAATTCAGCAGTTTTCCTAGTCGCATCAATAGGTGGTAGGTTACTTAGCACATTGTCACTTTTGTTACCATCAGAACAGTTTGATTCACTATCCCAAATCATTGCGCTAGCTTCTGCCATTGCAATTTCTGCATCTGCCTCCAAAACCTCACGTGCAGCTATATTCTCAATTTCCTTTTTCTCTAATATTCGAGCCTTTTACTCACAAATTCTTTCTTCGCCTTAGCGATTGCTAAATCTGCCCTTGCTTGGGCTGCGTTTAGTTTTACTTGCGAATGAACAGACATCTTCGATATCCTGCTTGTCACACTCCCTGAAAAAGTGCGAAAATCCACAGAAACTTTCAAATTCGTATATGCGCTACTCTACTTTATTTACAAATGGTCAAATTAATCAATGCACAATAATCACACCAGATGCAGGTTCTAAGTGATTTATTATTTTTATCATTATCATTACTTCCTTATTAATGCACATAATTGCAATGCAACAATATTCTAATGATAAATATACGGGTAAATCATTTAAAAGATATTGTAAAATTAATGAAGATAAAAACTCAATAAAATAATTAATAAATTAACAGTAGTAATATATTTTAATAATTGCAATAATGAATAATTATATTGAACTAATTAATTATTAAGTAGCTTATTTTTTTTAAGTGGTTGTAAATATAAACTTTTATACTGTATGAATTTATATATTTATTGTAGTCTAATTAATTTATAGGTTAATAAATTGTATTTTTTTTTAAATATATACTAATGATAATGGTGTTTTTTATTTGGTGTTTTTCAATGTATTTGATTTTTTTTGTACTACAATAATTTCAGACTGGTTCTGCTTTTTGTATTTTATTATATACCAGATTAAAATAAAATAAAAATGTAAACACATTATAACAACATGTTAAAATCGTTTAAAACAATCTATATAACCCTAATCGGATAATCGGATAGTAAAGGCCTACAGCACCACCGATTGGACCATGAAGAACGATGGTCATTTTATTGAGATTAGCCTTATGTTTCAGAGCAACACTTAATTTTTCTTCTTATCGAGTCTATACACAAGCTTATATTCTGTTCACCCATGTCCGCACACACTTTATGTTTCATTTATTCATTTTCTTGAAAACCTATTAGTAATAGTTAGACAACCAGAAGAAAATGTGATCCACAGGTAGTAGGCGTACACCTTTTTGGGGAAAGAACATTTGTTGTCCGTCTCTAAATTTTTGTTGTGTTGATAGTCTATTATTTGAAGGGAATGATACATTATAGAATATAACCATGGGCGGATCTAGAGAAGAATATGGGTAGGGGTTATGCAACGTGCGAAGCACCGAGTGGGTGGGGGGGGTGGGGTGGGGTGCTGCTGAGTTTTGTTTTAGAGATGTTTGAGACCATAGATACTAATGGAATTTAAATTATATTTTTATTAGGCCTGATAACGTGTTATTTATTATTTAGAGGTATGGGGGCTTCGTGTGTGATAAAATTTTGTCCCCGGAAAAATGTTGTTTCATAGATACCCGGATAAAGAATATAGATTTCTTCAAATTTTAAAGATGTTCTTCTGTGAGTATAGAAAAATAATGATGATCGTGAAGCTGGCCTTATGTTGACATCAGCGATGGTACAGCTTGAGAGTAATGGGAGTATTAATTCTATTGAATCAACCCATCATGATTTGACATCAGGGACCAGAAAGGTTCTGAACCTAGTGTGCAGAGCGAAAGCCATGGCCAAATTGAAAGAAAGCATAATTGATGTTGTGGTAGAAGAATTTGTGGGGGGCCGTGGTCATCTCTCGGAATGTTTTTTTGTTTTTTAGATGCTCATAATGCAGTGTGACTATATATCGGGTGTTTGGAAAAAGAGGCGTGGTGTTTTGGGAAAAGACGCTGTTATTTATGTTGTTATGGAACAAATTTGAAATTAGTTCATTTTTTACTGTATAAGTATCAATAGCTTAGGCCTATTTATCTCGATTTGATACACCACTTAACGGGATGGTGTCTCATTGGGCTGATGCTGGGAGAATGGTGCACACAATGCGATCGCAGCACCCCAGATTGTATTAGGGAAAAAAAAATTGTATTTTATTTAATTGTTGATACCGGTAAGATTTTTAATGTGTGAGAGTACATTTTCCGGGCACCTATCTATAGTTCCTTATTCTCAAAATGTTCTCATTTTAGCCCCAGCCATGGTATGGGGCGGAAGAGGTGTGGATTCTGATGCACCCCATATGCCAAATCCTGCATCCTGCAGGGTATCCTGCAGGATATAGTTTAATTTTTAGTATGACTAGAAGATTAGATTAATTCTAGTGGACATTTAATTGTTACCACTTCGTAAAGGTAAAAGAGCTAAATTGTCAATATGAAATTAGAGCTAAACTATTTTAGCTCATTTTGAGCTGTAAATTACTTCTAAGAGCTAAAGTTTTGCACTTTTTCATTTTTCTACTTCGCTCGTGATATAAGAGCGATGAAAAACAGCTTGATTATTTCGAGCGATATTGTACTGACTGCTTTGATTGGTTATAACTTTCATGTTCGTGTGAGCGCCTAAAAATTATTTCATGCATTCGTCAAAATGGAAACCGTGGTCAATGTGACAGAAAGGGCTTTTTTTTGTCGGTTTTTATGAATCCTAGCCTGGGAGGAGTAGCATCTAGAAAAAAAAAACCAAAAAAAACCCCCCAAAAAACACGAAACTATATACTTTTTTATTGGCTTTGAAGTACCATGCTAGGCTTTTACCTGCGAATATAACTTTCAAGTATCAGTGATTATTAACGATATATAAGGTATTATATTTAAAAAAAAATACAAATAAATAAAACAAATAAACAATAGGCCCTATGTTGCTTTTTTGTGTTTTTAAATGTATTTACTTCTTAAAAATCATGAATGTCTAAATAAAGAACAAATCCGCTTAAAAGAGGTAATTTTTTACTCTTTGTTTAAGAAGCCCTCGAGACACAGCACTTTTTGAGCTAAAATCGCTCTTTCAAAAGAGCTATTTATTTCGCTCTTTCACATTTAGAGAGTAGCATTTAATTTTATTTATTCAACCGAAAACAATTACAATATAAAAGGGAAAAAACAGTAAAAAAGAACAAAAATTATACAATAAATGTCTCTGATTCCCCACAAGGGCCGGCGGGATAACCAAAAAGTAAAATAAATTACTATCAAAGTGGGTCTCCATCCGATGTAGGAAATCAGAGAACAGCAAAACACACAGATAATGTAATATAAATGTAACTATAAATTACAATATAGAAAATAATGAGCATTTCGATTACAATCATTCAATCATTAGCAATCTTTATTCAGGTCCCGAAACCGCGACTCCAAAAACAGTTGTGTATATTAACTCCGTCATCTGGTACGATATTTGACCGCACATTTGATAAAGCAAATTATAACTGCTAGGAAATAATTCAGTAAAGACCTACCACAAAATAATCCTTTTTATAATGATTGTAAAAGATAATGTAATATACCGCACCTTGTGCAATTCAAACGTATAATTTATTTTATTTGATATAATACATATATTATAGCCGGCAACTCGTGTATATAAACATAATACATTGTTTTTAATAATTATTGCATAAATCTTCTGGGCCTACTTGTGTATTTATTTAACGAAGAAGCATCTCGTTATTATTGTTATTATCTAATTACACGCCATAACAATCTGTCACACTCACAATGATCAGTTTACATTCCATTTATCCGTGATGGAAGTCTCTGGAGAGCCGTTAAAACTACAATAAAGAAACCTTCAATAATCTATTTTTCTGCGTGATTTGTCAAACCATCAGAGCTTTATTATGTGGGTAGAAATATCTTCTCTGTAAATGTAATGTTTTTTGCGATAATACTGGCAAGAATACGATGCCCTGTAAGGACATAGTGTATAAAAAGAAGGTTTTCTATCCGGACCCTCTCCCACCACGGGCCAATGTGAGGTGAGGGGTGGGATTAGGGATCGTCGCATCTGGCCCGTCCAATGAAAATTGCTTCCGACGCCCCTGAGTGTTGGATCAGTTTGAGAGTGATAGAGGTCACATGCGATCGAGGAGCTTATAGTAAAGAGTATATAACAGAAGAGAGTCCACTGCTATTCTTAATGCACGCGAGTCAGTGTGACGCCCGATCCGCTGTATGTGGAAAACGCCCCTAGCGTCTGTTGTGGATGCAGTATATACAAATTTAAGACCTGTATTTGGAAAAGAATTCATAAAGTCAAATTATTATATCCGTTTTTTAAATATATATAAAGGCAAGACTTAATAAGAATAAGATTATTGGAAAATATGCTATGTATTATGGGTTTTTAGAAAGTTTACTTTAAATCATGATAGTATTTCGAATGTTGATAAAAAAAAACAAAAACCTTGGAGTTTTATAAGAAAAATAATATTTAATAGGCCTCCCTATACTAGAAGACGACTATTCATTATAAACATTCATCCATTCATGCATTTTTATTCGATATATGTAATTCTTAATAAATGAGAACATATAGTTAATTATGTGTTTGCTTTGACTATGACTATGTTCTCCAGCCCTTCCTCAGTCTGATATATAAATATAACGTTTTCTCTTCAGTCAAACAAATTAATGTATAAAACAGTAGTAAAAAAATAGTCGGAAACATCAAAGTAACTTTTAAAATATTGTACTTTATTTAGTATTTTTCAACTCAAACTTCAAATACTTTCACAAGCAAATGAGCGTTAGGTAATGATGAGGAAAACATCCACCTTGATATACCTTAAAATCCCGGATTTACTTGATAAATGAGAACAAAAAATCATCCATCCAACAGTTAGTGACCCATGCACTGTCTGTGATGAGGTATTAGCACCCACATAATAATCAGGGTCGGATCCAGGATTTGAAAGGGGGTGGTTCAAAATGAAAAATTTTCATTCATTGGCCGGAAATGAGCTTTCCCGACTTCTGAAGAGTTTTTTAATTACCTTTAAGTTCTTTAAAATACAAGGTTTTTCTCCTCTTGAAAAGATCAGCAATATTATCTCATTCTTCAGGCCTCGATATAAAGAAAAAAAATAAAAGGCAAGTGAGTGGATTTCCCTCACGATTAAAAATCGTAACGGTACTGGGTTTAGTCTACAGGAGTTCGTGCTTACAACTAGTGGCGGCTCTATGATATATTTTCTGGGGGGGGGCTAAGTGGTCCGACAGGGGGACTTGAGCTCGTAGGCGTGAGCTGGGAGAAGGGGTTGAGAGGTAAGCCCCCCCGCTACCCCGCTGGCAACAGGTCATTCCATTAATAGAAAAAGCCTTTTGATGAATAAAGTGTAACTTTTTAGCAAGGGTTACCTAGTTCGAAACTAACTCCGGCTATATAAAATTGATTAGAGGATTGAAAAAGTTATTCTTGTTAATGAATAGATGGATTACTACTATGTCCATTTTTATTGATCTAATCTACGTAAATTTACTTTCAGAGCTCATTGTATTGTTGGCCGGCGCTGTGTTAGATCAGCAGCTACAACGTCTCCACTGTCTCTTCTCTTATGTCTTCCTACGAGTATTGGCTTGCTTTTCCATTCCTGACATTCAGTATTGCTTTCTTTTGTAATGCTGCAGTGCTTGTTTTTTTTTTCTATATTTGCACTTTTTATTAATTTTTTTTTTGTTGGTCTATTTGCCTTGTGATTGATCTAGGCCCAATGGCGGACCGTCAAGGCAAGCAAGGTATGCAGTGCATACCCTGGCTAAAACAAATTAAAACAAATATAGTAGTACATTTTCCCCGTTTTATTTAGCATTTCTTTAGAGTCAGGATATACTATATACACCTTAATTTTTAGAGTGGAATGCTACAGTTCATTGGAATAGCAAAGTTTTTCAATGTTTGGCCTACTTTGGTACCCAGAGGTGACGGAACTAGGGGGTGCTGTGTTATGGAGAGTAATGTGTGACCGGAAATGTTCTGCAGTCAGTTGGTTGTTACTATGCGCCAGTGATGTTGGAGTATATAGTACAGCAATATGAAACTATTATGTAGGCCTAATAAATGAATAAATTTCGGAGTTTGTCGGGTAGTGAAATGATTATTTCACATTTTAAGTGCTCCCTAAATTCATAAGTGTAAGCTAAATTACGGTGATTAATTTAATTAGCGAAGATATGGAGACAATTATTTTGAATCCCTCTTTCCAAGAGGGGATGCAAATGATGCTTTGTGAAAATGAGTACGCCGCGGTACTCATTTTCACAAAGAAATACACACAACTGGTTAGCTAACAATTATGTCAATGTTACAATGGGAAGGAAGATGCAATCACGTTGTTACCTAGCAAACGTCTGTACTGTATGGGGGAGGGGCTCCTGATGTACTGTGTAGCGGGGGACGATGAGGCATAAGACTAGGCCTAGGCCTAACTAAGACAGTGGAATTATATGTGATAGAAAGTACACTTTCGGAAGAAATAAATTTAAAATAAAGAAAAAAATAATAACTAAGAATAATTCATTTGCAGAGGTACCTTATTTAGGTATTATACAATGCATCTAACAATGCGGCTCTTGTAGCCCTGGCTTGGGCAAGGCATCCATGTGCAAAGCAGTGGTGTTTGTTTATCCATGAAAAAAGCACGCCGGGAAAGTTTGCCTTACTAGGAAAAGGTGACGTACCTCTACCTTATGACGTATGCATGCTAACTAACGTGAGTGTGACGTCACCAAAAAATGAATATTTTCTATCATAACCAAAATATTAATAACTACAAAGTTTCTGGGCGTAAATTCCCTTAATATGAATTAAGGGTTGCTCAATCTCCTTGCCATACAAATTACAGCTCCTACTGACGTCTCAGTCGAGAAATACGGGTAGCTGAAGTTTTTCTCGCAAATCTGACTACAAAACCATATCCAAATTCATGTTCCACTTTTGCGCCTGAGTTGTGCTTCGCACTCGCCGCTAAGGGCGGCGTTCCGGGAACCCTGCGTCTAGTATTGTCACAGTCGGGCCTATCGCATCGTACTCTAGCTACTAAGAATTTCCGCATGGCTGGTCTTATCAGCCAATCACGTATTCAGTGAGTCAATTTCAGAGCATACCCTACAACGCTTAAATATGCTATTGTGACAACCGTGTGGTGGCGTCAGAATAGAAAATTTAACACTGGAATGGAAGCAGTGCTTCCAAGAGTATGTGCACAAATCGGGACCTTCACTGCCAATCGTGTATTCTATCTATAAGCCTAATCTGAATGATTAAAGTTTAAATATATTTATATACATATGATCGGTGTAGAAGAAACTCTGAATTATTATTATTTGAATTGAAATTTGTTAAAATACAGGAATAAGAATTCTTTTGAAGAGAAGACAAACATGCCGGTATTAAAAATAACATACATTGCATGATTTGTGGGCGGGGGACGCGACTGGGGAATGGGCGAGTATTTTTTTTTTCAGGCGTTAAGGGACTCGACGTGCGCGCACATTGCACATCCTAGATATGCCAATACCTAGCATACCCTGTAATTTACCCTACGGTCAGCCACTGTCTAGGCCCAGCCTGATTATCAGTCTGTGAGTTACCAAGTACCTTTGGTTACCTTTGGCTCTCTACTAATGTTGTATTGTTGCTTTTTTGGTTGGCCTAGCTATCTTGCTGGTCAAGCCTTTTGATATGCAAATTGATCATTGTTCTATTTTGATTGTGTGTGTACTTTATTGATAGCTGTGTACCTGTTGCTACTGTTTTACCATGGTTCTACAATACAACTTCTCTCAGCTTTTTTCACTGAGAAAACTTGCTTGTAAAGTTATACCTGGTTTTTCAGTTCAAAAGCTAATGGACTACTTCGGATGCCAGGCAAACGTGCTGGTGCTCGTTCACACAGGTCGTTTGCTCGGCAACAGGTAGGTGATAACCTTTTTAATATTGGTTCATGTGGTAACAATCATCTTCGGCCCAGCTCTATTCTCAACCATTCAAGTGTTGAGAAACTAACTGCCAGGCATTGGAATACTCACTCTCTTTGCAATAAAACATGGTATGTATGTGACTACATTATCGAAAATTCCATTGATCTTATGTTCCTTACTAAACTGCTAAAACTTGGCTTGCCAAGGATGACATGACTAAAATCGGTGAGCTGACTCCCCCTGGCTACACCTTCATTAATATTCCCCGCTATTCACACACACATTTTCATCATGGCGGTATTGGTATTCTTTTCAGAAATACCCTTAATTTCCAACCTGTTGATCTTTTACATTACACACATAATTTCATTTGAGTATGCAGCCATTTCGAACGTTTCTAGGTCATTTTTCTTCCTTGTTATTTACAGGCCTCCTCCATCTGCGAGGAATGGATTACTCACCTCTGTGTTTCTCAGAGAATTTGATGAGTTTATTGACACTGTCCATTTGCTGCTCGGGGAACTTCTTATTATGGGGGATTTGAATGTTCACTTTGATCTTCCTTCTAAACCTGATGTTGCTCATGTACTTGCATCTGTCTCCTCTGCTGATCTTGTCCAGGTTGTGACCAAACCCACATATGTACATATGGACACATACTTGATCCACTTATTACCAGTGTGGATACCTGTATTATCGATCATAGTATACATTGTAACCACCATTCAGACCATGCTGTTGTCTGTGCTAACATTGCTCTCGGAAGCCCTAAATGTGTTCCAAGGACTGTTGAGGATAGACCTTATGGTAACATTGACCATGGTGAGCTTGGTTCTGATCTTACCCCTGAGTTGGCTGCTGTATTAATCACAGGCAAGTCATCTAATGACATTATGGCTGATTTTGATAAGTCTGTAACAACTGGTATTAATAGAGTCATCCCAATTAAGAAACGTGTTGTCAAGGCCGACCTCAGGCCTAAATGGTACAACAAGGATATCCAGGCTGCTAGGCGTGATCGTACTCAAAGATTCGAGCGGAGGCTCGATAAGAATAAGTCTGATGACAATTGGAGTTTATTCCTTATTGCTAAACGCAAAGAAGATCATGTATTTCTGCAGCTAAAGCTAAATACTTTCGGGGTATATTGAAAAACTACTCCAGTATAACTGCTTTCTCGGCCTTTTTTAAACACCTTACTTAGCAGCAACCACAATTACTATCCTGATCATAATTGTCCGAAGATTCTGGCAAACAAGTTTGCTGACTTTCAGCCAGAAGATTGCTGATATTCGCAACGACCTTAAGACAATTGGGTCACCCACCTGTGTGGAACATTGTTCTCCTTCCTCTACTAAACCTAAATCTTGTTGGTGTGTAAAGTAAGGAGAGTAGGCGTGCACCGCGTACGCGCCCTATATATCCCCCTATGGATCTTAGCCACGGGGGAGGTCTTTGTTGTGTGGAGCGGCTCTGACACGTAGGGGTCGTTCAGTATCTCCTATACGAAGCATAACAGTTCCGGCATTAAGAGCTACATACCGTGTTGCACTTCTTGTCCATCTTGTCCTTCGGGTGACACTAGGAGCTGCGAAGGATGTTCTTAGGTTTGATGTATACTTGAATACCCAGGGAGCTCAAAACACGACGGAGTCCTTCCAAAATTCCCCTTACCAACGTGACCACTCACAATTTTTGATAAACCCAATGAGTGGGTCGAAATTACCCAAGATTCAACAAAAATTGCCTAAAATTACCCAAGCTTCCAGAAAATGCATTAAAATTTAAAAAAAACGTGTTTTTCGCATGTATAGTTTCCCTTTTAGTTCGTTCTATAAATAATTTTTTATTGTAATTGTTTGTGTTAATTATTAAAATTAATATTCATGAGGTGATAATACGGATAGAAAAATACACCCTCAGTCGGTCAGTAGTGTTATCAGGAATACCAAGTTATATTATGTAACGCATTAATTTGGTAAGATCAATGGCAACGCAAATCCACAAATAAACAATTCTGAACCCATGTTTATAGCAATTAAAAGTCAATTAACAATTTTATGTGCACTTCATTGAATTTTGATTACTTAAATGGACTGAATACACTTTGTTACTTCTTAATTCTTCCTCTATGACAACGATATTTAATTTTCTTAAGCAAAAAGAAAATACCCAAGGATTTGTACGGAATACCCAAGAACCCAAGACCAAGTCAAAATACCCAAGACCTTGGGTAAATACCCAAGCAGGGGTCACGTTGCCCCTTACACAAGGCAGAACAATAGAGCCATTATTGATAAATGTAAATGTAGCAGTTGGATTTTGTCGATGGGGAGGAGGGATGACAGGGATTGGTTTCGTGCATTGGTGACAGCAATTATATCACATTTTATTACGTGTGGGTAGTTTACATTAGGCCTACTCTGATTGTGGCAATATAATAAAAAAAAAAAAAACTCGATAAGACTAAAAAAAAATCCTGTTGGCCACGGGTTTTTTTTTTTTTTTTTTTGGTAAATAAAAAAGAATAGGTTAATTGTTTAGTAGGATTTTTTTTATTGTGCTTTAGAAACAAAATGTCTTTACGCCTAAAAAGAAAAAAAAATATTAAAATTAAATACAACCATTTTGGATTCGCATTCTGTACCATCCTGCAAAAAAATATAAACTATAATGCCGACTATTAACTTCTTAAAATTGTGGTCAGTCAGGCGTGGCCAACACAATATATTTTTTTGGCTAATATATGAAATGAATTCCCCCAGTTATTCAAAGTTGTTGTTTATTTACAAATTCTTTATTGATAATTGTCAACATAATACAGAAAAAAAGAATAACAATGGTAGGCTTATCCGGAACCGAAATTACAAAACAATATTATGTGGAATTGAAAGAGATCTCAACATTTAAAATAAAACTGTTAAAATAGTATAGTCTCTTTTGTTAATTAAGGTATATTATTCGTGGTGTCTTTTCTATTTTTAGGTGATCCATGTTTCTCAAAGTGTGAAGGTTGGTTGGAACAATTATTTAATACCCGTATTTCACTTTATGTTGCTGAAACGGTTTTCGACACGTTAATAAATGTATTATTTTATAAGTGAAATTAGTTAGTAATTTAAATTAATGCTCACTTCATTTGTAATTTTTTTTCCAGATTCAAAGTGCTTCAACTTGTGTACAGGTTGGTTGCAATATCTCTGTAGCAAACATTATGGTTTTGCCTATAAATATTACATTTTAATATAGTTTATTGTTTGTTAAATAGTCATGTGCTTATTGCAAGATCAGATATAGTAATAAATCAAACCGGACAAGCAGTCCCGCTTATAGAGGTCTAGAACTAGGTACGCGTATGTAAAACTACAATAGTGTTTTCAATATCCTTCAAAACTCAAAGAAACAAATCATAATTTAATATAGCAATGTATATGCAGAAGCGAAGCACTAGCAAATTTATGAGGTGCTAGTGAGGGTGGGGGGGTGGAGGAGGTAACCATTCTTAGCATCACTAGAGCTACGTCATCTAGCTAAGTGATGTGATCCATTTAAATGGATATGAAAGAAGCAACTTGACTTTCTAAATTAAATCTAAAATATCGTAGACTTTAAAAACAAACATAAAAATAAAAACAGATTCGCAATCATATGCATAAAAATGAAATACATTATAAATTTGGCTCACTTTACGGATTTAAACCAGGCTGTTTCGGCGAGTACACTATAGTAGTAGTACTCAACTGAAGTATTTAACTTAAGTCTAACCCAGTAATGGCAGACGTTTTAGTGCTTTGTGGGCGAGGTACTAGAATTACAAACTAATAGGCCTACCGTGGATCGCTTTCCTTTGAATTAACCTACAACATAATACAATAATACATGACATAACAAAGAATCTACAATTCCATAATGTTATGAAGCTATAAAGTTACATTTTACATTACTCACAAGCAAAGGTAAGTACAGTAACAATCAATATACTTGCACATTTAATTATTAAGAACCAAAAACAAATACATGAAAACTCACGGTCACGATCTTATGCCCACTTCGTGTTGGTTTTGGGTCTGTCCTGTAACATCGTCACACCAGTACGTGAAACCGAGCCACAGTACCCGATATACCAAACAACGCACGGAAATATACGGCACAGCATACAAGACACAAGGCATTACCCAGCCAATCCCGCACGCAGCCGTTCCACTCAACAAAACAAGGGGGGGGGGGGAAAAACACTTTCACCCCAACGCTTCACTCAAATACGTTGTGCACCTGAGCCATGCTTTATTATTTAAATAACCACACATGATGCAAATATACGCTGAAAGTCATGTTTATTCAAATACAAAAAAGAGAAAAAAACACGAACTTGTTACAACGTATGTTAGCCAAACACACCCCCACCCCACCACATAACACGCCCACATCCCCCCACCCCACACACCCACACACAATCTCCTCGTTTTTATAATAAATGTTTTGGAAATTAAATTGCCTTCTCACGTGACGTAGCGTTGTACGCCGCAGCCCTATGAGACTTCTGTCGCGATAGGTCTGCGTTGGAGACGCTTTGTAGAGTATTATTCTCACGACGATCTAAAGACCGTCCCATACGCTAGATGTCGTCGGCTTGCGTCGTACGACGTTGTCTGATGTGTACGGAGCCAATAAAGGGATATGGTTAAAGAAAATATTAAACTATTTCGAGGGAACGAAATAATATTTCGAGGGAACGAAATAGTATTTCGAGGGAACGACATAGTATTTCGAGGGAGTATATATATAGTATATATATAGTATATAGTATATAGTATATATATACTGTATATATACTGTATATATATATACTATATATATACAATATATATATATAC
>NW_022723571.1:22047-30518 GCF_011630105.1 Anneissia japonica
ATAAAAAAAAAAAACAAGAAACAAGACGAATTTTAAGACTACTGTTCATTTTTATCACGGAAGAAAAATAAATCAAAAAGTCAAACATCAACAAGTGATGATATATATATATATATATATATATATATATATATATATATTATACATTAAATATTTTTGCGTGAATAACATGTCATCACGCAAAAGAAAAATAAATCTAAAATTCAAACATATCAACAAGCGAAATGAAGTGTATACTGTAAATATTTTCCCTTTTTATTCATGTCACCATCAAACGAAATCAACAAATGTATTTAATTAGAAAATCACGTTGTACATAAAACATATCGGAGATGGTTAAATGCTTTAAATTTATATAATATATAGGCCTAGGCCTAAGGAAGAAATATACAGTTGGAGATTTCAAGGCAGCGGCGGGTGTAATAAAAAATTTTTAAAAGAACTTTGATTTTATTATGAAATTCGAAATCATTATTGGCGGGGCACTATATTATTCATGTCATCAAAGTTGTACAAACAACAAACGGCGCATGTGTAAAATATTTTCTAATTTTATTCACAAATTCTCAACATTTAAAATAAATAAAAAATTTAAACATATTTCAAGAAGTAACGAAACAAAGTTGTATACTATACAGCCGCATATTTTTTTACATCACATTTTTATTCATTACTGTATCACGCAAGAAAAATATATCTAACGTATCAACATTTTCACATTGTACATAAAACATATCGGAGGATGTACAATAAAATTAACAATACATATATTATATTAATAAGACACATTCTATAATAATAATAATATGCTTTATTTGAACATGGAGACACTTGAATCACTCATGAGTGTTTTCATCAAGGCCGTGCAAGGCCATGCATAATTAGAAAAGAAAAAATTATTAAAAACAAAATGAGAAAAACAACAAAAACATAATATCTTAACTACAGTGAAACTATCCCCCGCCGGACACCAAACCGGTATTTCTAAGTTTCGGGAATAAAAATAATGATTTACTGTATCTTTAAACAAATATATATTTAATATTCTTGTTTTAATGGCGTATCCAGCTGTTGTATGACTACGTTCTCATTGGCGGCTGTTGTGTATTCAGTGGCCCCTTTTGCGTTCCATACATCTGGCGCGGCGGCCGAAATGAGTGGCGGCCGAAATGATCGAACACCGACCTCGGCCCCCCGTCGGGCAAATCCTGGCGCCACCCTTGACGATCAGCCGACGCTGAAGGCACTGTGAGCACGAAATATTATTTCGTTCCCTCGAAATAGTATTTTGAGGGAACGAAATAATATTTCGATGGAACGAAATGTTATTTCGAGGGAACGAAATAATAATTATTTCGAGGGAACGAAATAATAATTATTTCGAGGGAACGAAATAATATTTCGAGGGAACGAAATAATATTTCGAGGGAACGTAATAATATTTCGAGGGAACGAAATAATATTTCGAGGGAATA
Organism: Anneissia japonica; assembly: GCF_011630105.1. Lineage (NCBI taxonomy): Eukaryota > Metazoa > Echinodermata > Crinoidea > Comatulida > Comatulidae > Anneissia > Anneissia japonica. The sequence continues at coordinate 23,523 of NW_022723571.1, forward strand.
TTTCGTTCCGTCGAAATATTATTTCGTTCCCTCAAAATGAATTCGTTCTCTTGAAATAATATTTCGTTCCCTCGAAATATTATTTCGTTCCCTCGAAATAGTTTAATATTTTTTTCTAACCATGTCCCTTTAGGGGCTCCGTAGATGTAGCTTTTACAGTTTATGGATTATTTGACAGATTTGAAGGGAGAATCTAATGCAACCTGAGAAGTTGAGCTTTTTGTCATGAAAGTGATGGACTTTAAAAAAAAAAAAAAGTTTATATTATGCCAATATTATTTGGGACCTTAATATGTCTTTATGTAACACTTTAGTATCTGTTAACATCAAATCTGTATTTTAACAGACTGTCCGATCGGATGGGAATTTAACGCCGATTTTTTGAGCTGTTATTACTTGGTTCAAGATACACATACTGACTATCTATTAGCAAACAGCACTTGTCAAACACTTGGTGGACATCTGGCGGCCATTTCTACTCCGGAGGAGAACTCTTGGATAAAAACGAAGTTGTATGCGGACTCAATAATGTGGCAACCCGCTTGGATCCGTTATGATGATAGGTTGTTTGGGTATCAAAGTAATATATATATATGTCCATATTTTAAAATTAATTTATCTAAAGATTTTTTACATGTACATTAAATAAGCATAATTATGACAATGATAGTGTAGATGAACAGATTGCAAGAGTAACACGTTCGTTTAGTTAGCTGCGAATTATTAGACGAGTGAAAATCTATTATCATGAATATCTTATGTTTGGTAATATTGGAAAACCGGGTTATTGAGGTTCATAGAGCGAAAATGTTAAGCTATTTCTAAATCTTGTTTTAGCTTGAATTACATTTACACTACTAGAAGTAGAAATGTGTGAATTGTCCTATATTTCCTGTACATAAGACATGCTTATAAAAATTCGATGAAAGTGTCAAGCTATGATTGAATAAGTTAACAATGTATTACATTATAACAACGTGTTCAGGTAGTTCATCAATTACGTCAGTATAATACCCGTGCTCACATTACATTAGTATCTTGAACGAGGCAGTATTACTTGTATAATTCAGGGCAGGGCAGGGGTGGGTGTAATGTAATAACATGGTTTAAGTGTCGTTATTAAATTGTTGCGAGTTCTTGATGTTTAACTTCTACGTAACCTGTATCTTATGTCCAAATATGTTATTTTTTATGAGATTGGAAATTTACGGATTATGAGATTTTGAAATTCATTTATTAAGCCCCATCATCTCTACATTGCGTGAGCCCGGCTCTAGTTGTTCCTTGGCGTCTCCTGATCTAGTTACGGCTCCCCTGGCCGAGCTACGGTCCTCCTTTCCTCATGTCCCCCACACACCGTTGCGCTATTGTTACATTCCCCTTCCCCCAACCTAATCTGTCCGATTAGGTTGGTGGTAAAGGTGGTGATGTAACAATAACGCAACGGTCCTTCTTTCAACCTGTCCCCAGCACACCGTTGCGCTATTGTTACACCCCCTCCTCCACCCTCCGAACATAGTCGGACAGATTGCTCTATATACAAAGTATCTTATAAATGTTTGTAGAATAAGCATATTCAATCATCTACCAGTTGAATTCTAAGCTACCTAAAACCCTCATTGGTATAGTTGTTTGAAGCATCTACACACTACGCAGACGGCTCGAGTTTAAATCATTGTTGAAGAAAACAATTATCACTCTCGCAGAATTCTACATCTCTTAACGGCGTCTATTTGTAAAGAGTTTAATTAGAAAAAGCACGAACGTAATTTCTTCTGGTGTAATGAACAATAAAACAAATCGAAAAATTATCACTGCATATCCTTATATGGTCAAATTATGGAGAAAAATAACTACTGTCCGAGTCAATATATTTAGTACCGGTATGCAACTAAGTCATTAAGGAATGGGGATCGCCAACAGACTGGTTTTTTTTTTTATACCTCTTTAATGATTCCTTCTTCAAATAAATAAACCGAAATGAAGCTCTGAATAATATTTATTTTGTTTTGCTTAAGATTATAACCTCTGTAGATTGATAAACTAATAATTAGATATTGATTTCTGAAACAAAATCATAAAAATTAATGGAAAAAGTTTTTAAATCTGAATACATCTAAGCTGTATTTTTTTTTTTGTTGGTTTACTAATATTAGACTTGTCTGTCAGAGTACCTAACGTTCACAGTAATGATAAAGATTGCACTGAAATGTATCCAAGAGGCTTGCTAACTTATGTTAATTGTAATAACACCGCTCTACCTATGTGTGAAAAAGGTCAGTACGTCCAACGCATATTTTGCTTTAAAATTTCTGCATCAACCAATGAAATATAGTATTATTGTAATTTGTATATGCTATTTCGTAAACACTTATAGGAGTTTTATTATTACTACTATTATTATCCAACCAATAAAATTCAAAAATACGACGATACTTTTTAATAAAAATAATGTTAGGCAAAATGCCTGGAAACTTTTTTAGGCCTAGCCATTGCTAGGCCATATGCTACATACATGATTCGACAGATCTCGTGTGTAGCGTATGGCCTAGCAATGGCTAGGCCTAATAAAGTTTCCAAGTATTGCCTGACATGATCTTTATCAAAAGTATCGTCATATTTTTAAATTGTATTTGTTGTATATTTTCTCATCGATCATTTGGAAATATTATTGTTATTGTTATTGTTATTATTGTTATTATTATTCTAATAATAACAATAATAACAATAACAATAATAATAATATTTCCAAATGATCGCTAATAATAACAATAACAATAATAATAATATTTCCAAATGATCGATGAGATATAATAATAATAATAATAATAATAATAATAATAATAATAATAATAATAATAATAAAGATTTGGTAAATTGACACATACTAATGTTTCCTAACCATTACACATTCAGAAAATTAATGAACTTTCTCCGAGTACGTCATACATGTACGACTAAAACCCATGCTAGATTTCTCATTGTTTGGTCGCCTCAATAGTTGATGTACTGCATATTGATATATTACGTGAAGATACAATTTCTATATTTGGAGATAAACAACACTATTTTGTCGGTAGCATATCCACAGATAAACACTATTCTTGCATGTTCTCATCATTGGTGCAACGCCATGAGATCTCAGCGATATAGCCCTGGACCAAAAGCGCAAAGGGGGCCCAGAAGGACCCCGAGCTCCACTTACCACTACCTAGTACAGTAATGCAGGGTCTTGCCCAAATGTGTTCTCAGGGGAAAAGCTTTAGTCCCCAGTCCCCAGGGCCCTCTTACACTAGCAGTCTAAGAGACACATGATCGTCTATTCAAAATTAAGCCACGTCAAATTGTATTATTGTGTTAATGATATTAACAAATATAAATAAAATACAACATGCAGTAGCATTCTTCTCTTCTTACACAGATTAAATGTCCATACATCCCAGCCACGACGGTCCAATAAAACAAAGCACCCTACGCTAAGCAAATTAATCAATATAATTATCGGTATTTTTATCTCATACGTGTAAGAGTAATTACTAGTACGTGGGGCACCATGAAATCGTGTTATTAAAGGCATACAAAAACAACGACGACGACAATAACAATAATAATAATAATAATAATATACTATGCACAGTGCAGTTCTATACTCTATCTTAATTATACAATTGCAAAATTATTGGAGTAAAGTATTTCGTAAAGTGTATTCATACAAAATTGTCCCATCATTGTTTTCGTATTATGATCGCTTTGAGTATCCATTCATCAATAGTCGGCGAATTCTGCATTGTTCTTTCCACGCCACAATCTTTAGTAACCTGAAGTTTTCGTAGAAAATACATCTTTCTTAATCACAGTGCCACTTCTTTTCATCCATGTTATTTTCGGTTGATTTCAGTTCTGTATTTTAAAATGAACTCATACGTATAGATTAGATAATTCTACAAATATTTTATAGGCCTACCGTCGCCTGATGTGAAATCTGACGGAAACGTAAACCCCTTAAAACTACATTAAAACGTGGAATAGCTCATTCAAAATGATTTATTTTTATTGATCATAGTCTTTATTGACTCTGATTATCGTTAATTTTCATTACTTGTATTTTTTTTTTGGGTGGGGGTTGGGAGATTTAATTACTAAGACCGATATCATTACTATATTATTTAATATTATCATCAACATCATCATGGTTACCAACCGTCTCCAATCGTCCGGGGCGGTCCCGCATTTCGAAGTGATTTTCAATGTAACATACATTTTTGCAGAAACACATGCGTGATCATAAATTTGTCGCGCATTTAGTACAAGTCTACGCGTGATAACGAATGTTCACGAATTTAGGGAAAAATGTATTTAAAATTAGAAAAAAATAGTTTTATTCAAAATTTAAAATGGTCATGCAGTAACTTGTGTCATTAGAGAGCTTTCGTAATCTTGTTCAAGAATCAACCAACAACCTTGGAGGTGCGTGCGGTCTTGCAAGTTCAGTCGCGGAAGCTATCACAAAGCCGATTTTGTCATTAAGGCTTGTGAGCATGCGCAGATGTTACGCTCAGTTAGTTCGTAGAAGACTGGCCGCGTAGTCAAAACGAAAAATGCCTATTGTCACAACCAATTGTTGATAAGGCCTATGTGACTGAAGCTGCAGTTGTCAGTTGGCATCAATGGGTGTGTTTCTGCTGAATAACGCTAAAAACACGTGTTTTTTTTTCATAAACGGTTAAATTCCTTCTGAACGCGTTTCTAGTGAAAAGTGCAACTAATAAAAACACGGTAATGCGAGCATTGTCAGGTGGGCGGAGCATAATTGACGGTCACCAACGGAAGTTAAAGCTGACCTTACTTCTTACGAGCTACAGCGCACGCTGCGAAAAAAAGTAAACAACACACCACGATAGTATGAAAAAAGTATGGTATGATCTTCAAGCATGTCATCCTATTGCTTTAATTTTTTTCTTCCCCCCCCCCCCCCGAATTTTCCGAGGACGGGCGATCAAACAAACGAAGAGGTAAATTTGGGTCACCGACGGGTCATGAATAACACGGTATTGCGTTACAGCTGGAAAGTGTACCACAAAACACGCGAACCCTATAACGAATGTGTGCGGAAAAGTTTAGATGATTACGCCAGTTAGCAACAAACACTGTATGAATACCACGGTTAGGTTTGAGATGAATCCGTTTATTTCAAACTATCTCATTCAATTCTATAAATACAGAAAAGCATCATTAGAACTCAAAATACAATATAAATCCAAAACAGCAGCATAAAACTTTCATTTATCTTTATGCATCATGACATTCAACATATGACCTTTAACCTTTATGTAATCAATCATCAACTATTCAGTATTCAATATCAACAAATGGTATCGAGCAATTCCCGTAGTACAAACCATAGCATAGTTAATCTTAGTTCATGATGTCTTATTATCATTGTTACAATCGATCCCTTTAAATTCACAATATTATTCTAAACTCTATTAAATATCAACTTCAAAATTATAACTCTAAACTTACTACTTTGCCGGGTATAAATACAGTCCGGTCAGCCTGATAAGTTCAGCTCAATCGCAGGTTAGCAAATTACACAGTACAGCATGTATATGAACAACGTCATAACCTAAATATTAATTAACATTATTAAACACTGTTTGCAATGTAAAGAAACATGGTAAAACTTAATTGGGAATATTAACAGTGCAGCAGCACTTACTGCATAAACCATTATCTACTAAGAACGAAGAAAGCAAGTCTATCTTATCTAAAACAACTGCGCTCCAACAGCATTAATAGAAAAGGTCAATACCGAATCAATGAAGCGTGACGACCAAACTTTAACACAAGTGCTTTCTTGCAACAGGTACATTGATAAAATGTCTAACTACAATACATTACAGTATTATAATCGAATCATATTAGATCACCAATCATACATCAATCGACCTAATGAAATGTCGTACGGTTACATTATAACCTCTACACAAGATACAATAATGGCATCATTAATACTATGTAGCGATATAACTCCTATGGCCTAGGATCTATTTTCTAATGCAATTCACTAAGCCATTAATATGGCTTCTTCTACAGTATAACACAAGGTGAAACTAACGTTTACTGTAGAACATAAATTATCAGTAACAACCCTAAATTAATCATACCGAATTGATATATAAACTTACATTCATAATATCATCATACATTGACGATCTTGAAACAGTATTTAACGGAAATTTGTTACTACATTCCGGACAGCTCAAAAAACACGTCTTCATTTGCGTCTTAGGGTCATTCTTCGCTAATGTGCCATTTTAGAGGTTTAGAAATCATGAAAAAAAAAGTTTAAAATTTGTAATTCTTTTATTACACATGTCATCGTTATGCCATATAACAACTATAATAAACATTCGGCACGATAATTAGGGCATTTTAAACGTTTATTTAAGCATTCAATTTTCAGTGCTGTAACATAGCAAATATTGCAAGAATCATCTCCATCACACTGTTTGTGACGGAGATGATGATATACATATAGATGTGAATCTTATTAAATTTAAAAGATAGATTGTATTATTTAAATATAGGATAATGCACATTGAACAAACGGGTTTCTAACAACATAAGTCGTATCAATTACCATTTTTATTTTATAGCTGTTTCTGAGAACGGAAAACATCAAGAAATCATCTCCATCACACTTTGTTGTGACGGAGATGATGATTTACTCATAAATGTGAACCTTAGTAAATTTAAAAGATAGATTATATTATTTAAATATAGAAAAATAAACATTGAGCAAAAAGGTTTCTAACAACATAAACCAGATCAATTATAATTGTTATTATACATTCTTTTTTGAGGAAAGAAAACATCAAGAAGTCATCTCCATCACAGTAAAATTGTGATGGAAATGACTGTGACCTGTCTCTTATACACATCTAGATGTGTATAAGAGACAGGGCCTAAGTAGACAATGCAATTATATGTGAT
>NW_022723571.1:31121-33069 GCF_011630105.1 Anneissia japonica
ATATATAGGTATATATATATATATATATACCCTGTCTCTTATACACATCTAGATGTGTATAAGAGACAGAAATAAATGTTGTTTTTATCAAACGTAAATAATACTTAGCTTTAGTTTAATCATGGACCTATTAATAAGACTGTAACATTCGATAGATTTGAAGAATATAGAGAACTTGCTAAATGTAGACCAGGCCCAATTAGGCTGGCCGAGCTGATTAGGCCAAGCCTTCCAAGCCGTCACGGTAAAAGTGGCCGTCCTAAATAATTGTAGGCAGTCCAAAAGACGTCCGGACGGCTCGCTGGCTAAGCCTATGTTGTCAACCTATTACCAAAGGTAAAGAGACCAAAGTTGCCAAAAAGATTTTAGACCAGTTGCAATTACATCAAATATAATGACATGCTTAGAAAGAATTATTATGTCTAGACTTAAAGAACATAGGTAATGCTGATAAGAATCAATTTGCATATCAGAAAAACAGAGGCGTTGATAATGCTGTCATTCTTTTTCTTCATGATATTTACAAACAAATTCTAAACGAAATTATGTAAGGTCTATCTTTTTTTATTTCTCCAGTGTTTTTAATACCATTTTACCTCATATTTTAATTGATAGATTATTAAGTTTTAATGTTTCACCACAGCTTGCCAAAGTTATACAGAGCTTTCTGACTGATAGACCGCAGATCGTTATGTGCAATGGTATTTTAACGGACACAAAATTTGTTAATATTGGTGCTCTTCAAGGATGTGTTATCTCTCCAATTCTTTTTTCATCTTACACATAGTTTTAATATTTTAAGTAATAAATGCAATATTGTTAAATACGCTGATGACACTGTAATTAGTGGATTTCTCTGTGAAGAAAATCAGGATGCAAATGAGTATTTTAATGAAGTTGAGAGATTTGTAAATTAGTGCAAACATATGAACCTAATTCATAATATTACCAAAACCAAAGAGATGATTATTGATTTTCTTAAAACTGCAACAGAACATAATGTATTAAGAATTAAGAAAACAGATGTTGAAAGAGTTACCCAATATAAATACTTAGGTACTATTATCGACGAGAAGTTAAAGTGGGAAGCTAACTCTCTTGTGATTTGCAAAGAAGGATCTCAAAGATTTTACTTCCTAAGAAACCTCAAACACCTAAGAGTCGATAATACAATTTTAACTATCTTTTACCAACGTATTATTTTAAGCATTTTAACCTTTAGCATCATCTGTTTTTACGGTAACTATAATGAAGATGACAAGAAAAACATTGAGAGGCCATGTAAAATTGCACAGCGTATTATTAAATTAGACCTCATGCCATGTTCATCAATTTATGAAAGATATATTTTGCGAAAAGTTTAAAACGTCATGAAGGACCCCACTCACCCTCTACATAATTGGTACATCTTAAATAAATCTGGCATTAGGCTACGCCCCCAAAAAGCAACTCTGCGTAGGACAAGGAATTCATTTGTTGCAAATAGTTTTCGTATGTTTAATGCTAATGTTAAGCGATAGTCTGCTGCAATACTGGAAGTTTTATTGTTCTAAATACCTTTTAATGATTTTTTAACTTCTATAATGTTTTAAATAATTTTAAGACATTTTATTGATGTTTTAGCTATTTGAACTCTATTTTTTAACAATGGTCTGTTGCAATTCTGTAATTCTTTTAGGTTCTTATTAATTTTATCTTTAGTGTTTTAACTTTCATTTTATATACTGTTTTAAGAAATTTTATTGAGTTTTAACTTTAAAACTGTTTTTCTTTATTATTTTTATTGTCAATTGTATGGCTCTTTTTGCACCTTTTTGTTTAACTTGGCACTTTATGTATTCATTTTATTTTTTGTCATCTTCCAAACAATACAATTTTCTGTACTTTTATATGGACAAATAAAATTCCTTGAAACTTGAATCTCTCTCTCTCTCTCTCTCTCTCTATA
>NW_022723571.1:33113-36149 GCF_011630105.1 Anneissia japonica
ATTTATTTATATTATATTTATTCAACAGTGTTAACGGCTAACTTCCTTCAATATCATATATAATATACGACAGTATTCCTAGCCGTATTTCCAGATTTATCTGGCCGAACGCCCTCTTGAGGCATAGCAGCGTGTAATACATTGTTCCCGACGGGTATTTGGACCTGTTCAACCATGAAGCCTTCGTGGTCTAGTGGTTATGACGCTCGCATTGTCAGTGAGAGGTCGCAGGTTCGAATCCCGTCGGAGGAATATTATTACACAATGATTTTTCATAGGACTTTATTCGTTAAAAAGCTACAGAGTAGCCTACGATGTTCCATCATGTCCTTATTAAACACTGTATATGTACTTTTGATGATTTATATTATATATATATATATATATATATATATTATCAAAAATCGAACAGAATAATGTTGTTATTTTTAATATATTTAAATTTTCTAATTAATTTTCTTAATTAATATTAAATAATTATTTTGAATAAAACAGAATTTGTTTTTGCATTAGTTTCAACATTAACCAAAGAGAGAAATGTATGTACTTTGGGAGAAACGGTTTTTTGTCCTTATTTTCAAAATGTCATTACTTTTCATCTGAATGCTAGACAATCTAGAACATAGGAAAAAGCTAGCAATACCAAAAGAAGGCACCGGCACAAACAACAAGTACAATGGTAATGATAATTATAGTAACCGCAAACATGTAGACAAGGAAACCGTAGAAAGCAAACAAAAAGAAAAAAAAAAATTAGACTTACTATGTCTGTTTGAACAACAGAACATAGGGCTTTTCCCCAATGAGAAATGAAGTTGAAATTGCAACAAAATGAAAAGTCGTTAAAAGATATAAAGTAAAAGAAACAACACGGAAAACCAATATAATTTTAATGAAGTGGGGAAAAAAAGAATACCAAGTTCACTGCGACGTCATAAGTGAGACTTGAAATATGAATGTAATGGTAATAGCGAGGTACATCGTGACTCAATGAGTCCATTGTGTGCTATATGGGCCGACATTCCATAGGATGTGCACTTTCAGTTCATAGCGACTCTATGACTCAAAGCAAAAATTGTTCATGCATATCACAGTAGTTTTGAGTTTAACCAAGCTCTAACTAGTTTAAGCGCTTTAGAAAACGCAAATTGCGTTTAAATAAATAAACCTACTGTCAACAAAAATTGTTTAAATGGTCCTCATATTCACACCCTACTACATATCGTCACCAAAATTAGATCATTTCTTCATTCACCATGAAGAACTATTCTGCTGTGTCATTTGTATCCATTTATAACTGGAATATTTTTTGTAACTTGGGTTAAACTTTCCTGAAATTTTTATTCGGATCAGTTCACCCGTTTTTGAAATATCTTGTCTGGGACGTTTTCCTTTAAATGGTCCTCATATTCACACCCTACTCCGGATAGTCACAAAAATTTAGTCATTTCTTTACTTACACCTATTGAAAACTTTTTATAGATATTAAGTCTGGGATCTCAAAAATTTAAATGAGTTTACACCCTTGAGTGATTCGTCGCCAACACATAATATTATCTTCCTTGTAACTTGGTTAAACTTTTTCTAAATGTTTCATTCTGATCAGTTGATTCGCTTCCGAAATATGTGTACTGGGATGTTTTCCTTTCAATGATCCGCTGATCTACACCCTACTCCGGATCGTCACAAAAATTTAATTATTCCTTTACTTGACCTTGAAAAACAGTTCGACAAGGTTTAAATTATACCCATTGATTTTTTAAAGAGATATTTAGGTCTGGGTCCTCAACAATTGATATAACCCTCCCATTTACACCCTTGACTGATTCGTCGCAAGCACATAATAATTTCTTCCTTGTAACTTGCTTAAATATTTTACGAATGTTTTATTCAGTTCAGTTGATCCTTTTTCGAAATAAGTGGTTTGTGACATTTTCCTTTAATTGTTCCACAGATCCACACCATTGTAGTCATTTTTACAAAGTATTATAGAATGTTTCATTTAGACAAGTTGGTTTTTTAAAGAGATATTTAGGTCTGGGTCCTACAAAATTGAAAAGACCCTCAAACTTACATCCTTCACTAGATCGTCACTAACACAAAAACAACTTGATTAAACTTTCCCGTAAGTTTCATTCAGATCAACTGAACTAGTTTTGAAATATCCGGTGTAGACTGTTTGACCTTACATCACTTTAATTGGTCCACACGCGTACCACACAATAGATTGACACTATATATTAGGAGGCACATCCTTGATATATAAATAAAATGTATAATAGTAATATTATATAATAATGATAATGATAATTATAATAATAATGATAATGATAATTATAATAATGATAATTATAATTATAATAATAATACTAATAATAATAATAATAATAATAATAATAATAATAATAATAATAATAATAATAATATTTATTAACTTAATAGAGCGCTTGTAGAATTTCCTATGCGCTTAATATTATCGGTCATTGGATCAAGCACATTATGGAACACATGCTTAGGTCCTGTGGTCCATAATGCTGCAGCTGTAATCAGAGCATATTGTGTATGAACCTACCAAGTTCCCATTTGTACTCCTGGGTGGAGAGAGACAACCGCAGGTAAAGTACCTTGACTGAGACACAAGCCAAATGCACAGCAAGCGATTGAACCTCTCACACCAAGATTAAGAATCAAAACCACAATTAATTAATTAATTAATTAATTAGGGCGAAAGTAAATTTGTGTCAGTCTCTGAAATTTTATAGTAGTAATATAGTCTTTTTTTCAAAATGTTGGAATGGTAACTTATAAAAATATAACAATTAATTAATTGAATGATAATGATTATATTTATTGTCTCAGCTTCAATAGTTGGGGCTAAGGTTCGTGATATTAAGCATGTAACCGTGTGTTCGCTAATGAAAGTATTATATTAAAATATATGTGCAAAATAAAAGTTGATTTTGATGTTGAATTCACATGAAACTTTTTTACTTTTTATGATTAAATGCAGTCATTAATAAATTCACTCTTTTAGCC
>NW_022723571.1:36205-49572 GCF_011630105.1 Anneissia japonica
TATATATAATTTTTATTTACAGGACTACATTCGTTGAGAGCTATGCTACACGATGTAGTATTATGTCCTTTATTCTAACACTGTATTTACCTTCCTTTGATGATTATCTATATATATAATATATATATATATATATTATAGTATTTATATATATATATTATATATATTATATATAAATATGAAGATTGCCCACCCCGACCATTTCATGAGCAAAAATACTTTGCTGATATCCAAGAGGCACAATGACTCGTCGTTCAAATTATAGAAAGTTTTGCCTTACATGTTTTCAATCTATTGTCTTTTAATCAAAGAGTTTTCAAACATCTGCCTTCAAGAATATCAGTGCCGAAATTCATCTGTATGCTTACCCTATGACGATTTGAAAAATTGTCTTGAATGCTACGACGAAAATTTTTGCGGTATGTACTTATTGTGTATTATAAAGAATATATACCTCCTACATATTTAGACTACGTACATACACACACTCACGGACATCTCCACATACACTTCCACAACTAGATGCTTACATAAAGATAAGGTAGATAAGACCTCCCTTCCTTCTAATTTTCACACTGCCGTCGTCATATTATGGACACTTATGCTACCCATGTACAACAGACTCTCGTAGTTCATCATGTTTTATAATAATATGATGCGAAATCGCGATATAACCACTTCATAACCATTAATTACCTAAGATTATATTTATTTTCTCAGACAATACTTGTCCACCTGGATGCACATGTAAAGACTATGGAATTAAGTGTAATGCGATTGAATGGAATCCAACGATAATAATAATCAAACCTTCAGTGAATTACCTGTAAGTAGGTTAATTATTAATAATCTCAGTGGTAAAGTTTGGCGCATGTTACTTCTTCAAATTATTCAATGGATCATGTCATTTTCCAGTTCTAAATGGAATGATGGCATTTATCGTTAATACTGCTCAGAATGTAATCAGGTCAATATACATAAGTCCGGTTTCCTAATTGTAGTACCAATGATGTAAGTGTACATAATTTTATTATGTATTGTCTCCAGAGACAAAACAAAATCATATTTTAAAATTCATTTGCTTATTTGAAGTAACAAATATACTGAGTCAATTTCCCAGAAATATGACTTCCAAAGGAAAATTGTATTAATTTATAGCATACAAGCTTTTTGGGGGGTTTTTAGGGGTGCTGAACTCAAATCCAAAATGGCTCCCAATTTTTATATTTGTCATAACTCCCATAACATTCCACATAGAACAACAGTTTTAGAGTCTATTCTATGATTTGTGGTGCCAGGGCATATAGTGGCACCGTCAAAAGTCAAATTCAGTTATTAGCACTTGGAGAAATCCAAGATGGCCGTAAAAATGGCCGCCAAATTTAAATAGTTAGCATAACTATCTTAATATTCCATATAGGACAATGATTTTTAGCCATGATTTGAGATGATAGGGGCATACAGTGGCACCATCAGAAGTCATTTGCAGTAATTAGCGGTTGCAGAACTCCAAGAAATGCCGCCAAAATGGACGACAAATTGTAATATTTACTATTAACTCCATAAATATTCCATACAAATCAGTGGTGTTTTTTATTCTGTGATTTGAGATATTAAGTACATATAGCACCATCGAAAGTTAATTTCAACCATTAATGGTTGCAGAGATCGAATATAGCCACCAAAAATTGCCCCCGAAAAATATTTGACCGTTCACTCCCTTAATGTTTAATAGAACAGCGACTTTTTGTCTGCAATTTAAGATATTATTGTTAGGAGCATACAGATTCACCACCAAAAGTATAATTCTGCTACTTACAAACATCCAAGATGGCCTCCAAAATGGCAGCCAAATTATAATATTCCAAATTGGACAACAGTTATGATTTGTGGGATTTGTCATAAGGAATTAGTTATGTGAACTACCCTGTATGATATTTGTAGCCATGGTACATTTTTCACAACACAACATTGTAGCTGTTGGAGAATATAAAGTGTCATCAAATACGTGTCCTCTAACACAAAGAAATACTGAAGAGCAAGTGTAAAAGACAGAAATCAGATTACTTATAAGAGAAATTAGTTTGGTAGACTACAGTACCCTAATTGACATTGGAAGTTGTCACAATGGGATTGTGGACGATGGTTATTTTTGTTCATACATACTTTTTATATATACTTTTATAGTCAAAATAGAGTATTGACAGTTAATTTTGTTCATATGTGCTTTTTATATCTTTTTTATGCTGAAAGTGGTGTGGTATGACGTGAACAGTACAGTAGCCGGTTATGTAACGTTATGAAGTTTGTTAAGGTATTGTATTGATTGTGTGGAGACTGAAAGTGGTGTGGTATGGGGTGAAGAATAGGGTTATGCACTGTTATGAAGTGAGAAGCTGGTAGTAAGATTATGCAATGTGATGTGGTAGGATGATGGGATAGAAAAAAAGAAAGAGTGTTGGTGGAACTGCACTGAGAGAAGGTCAGAAATGTTAGCTGACTGTTTGTATGTCCTGTGTGGACTAAATGGAGATTGTAGCAGCACTAATAAAGTGTGGGCCTGGTAGAGTAAAGCATCCTGTGTGGATCAGAGTTTGTATGTATTATACATTATTATACAGTGAATATTATATTATTCATGTTACCTATGTGCGTGTCGAGCTACTAATGTTATCCTGTGTGGATTAAATTTATGTCTACCCTGTGTGGATTCGAAATAAATGCAGCATCCTTTGTAGATCAAACAAAATGAGTGGAGAATCCTATGTGGAACCCCAATAATAAAAATGATGTATGCAGTATCCTGTGTGGAACTGAATGTGTGAACAGTACCCTGAACTGTTCTGTTGCAAGAAATAATTAGCATGGGCAGCGACTCAGTATTGTGTCCGTTAAAAGTTAATTGCGAATTGTGCGTGCCATGGGAAAAATAACCGTGTATCGGCGACACTAGATTGTGTACGCGTCTTGTGGACAATAAGAACGAACGGTGTAGTAGGATTTTTCTTTTATTTTCTTTATTGTGTAATATTTTTTGGGGTTTTTTCCCAATTATTTAGTAATTTATTTAATGTACCATCAAATAAAAGAATTAAAGTACTTATAGAAGAAATCATGTGTCCTTCTTGAATCCGTTTTGTGACAGAAGTCAAATACCATTTTTTATAACCCAACTTTGTGACTGTTGGAGAATACAGCAATACTAGTAGAACCTATCGCCAAATGAGTGTCCTGCCCCACAAAGACGAACTGAAGAGCAAACCGAAGACGTGTTTGTGAGACAGTTTGTTGAACTACCGGTATCCTGTTGGCCACTGAAAATAAAGTACCATTTTGAAAAGTCCAACATTGCGACTGTTGGAGAGTACACTAATAACAGTACAACCTACCAACAAATGAGATGAACTGTTTGTGAGACAGGACACTTATTTAATTATAGGCTCTGCTGGTATTGGTGTAATCTCAAACAGGCACATGAGTTGTTTTTAAAAGGTACTTGACTCCATCAAAATGTCTGACATTGACAATGTTGGAGAATACACAAATACTAGATAGTAGAAAAGGAATAATGATAAACTTCGAGAAAGGCTGATTCAAAGCTTTCATAAAGCAATATAGTAAATCAAATTGTGACTATCGATTCTACTAGAGAAAAGTCGCCACTTGGTCTTTTTGATCGTTTTCATTCATTGCAAGATAATAGTAAAGTGTTCATATATTAACTACCTCACGGATCCCAAACATGTTAGAGGTAAATACAGTAGTACAAATCAGAATAATTTGCAAGATTCACTATAAAATAGTACAAAATATAGCGATGGACGAATAAAATGTGGACTGGATGAAAGGTAATTGCGTATTAGATTATAAAAAGGCTTAATTTTCACCTTTGACATAATGACCGAAATCCCAAACCTTGATTAATCTTAAATAAAAATTACAAATGTGGCATTAATTGCACATGGTTAACATTCTACAACAGACATGCCAGTACCACAAAACCTGCAATGTTGGTGTCGGCAAAACGTTAAAGATAATTAATATCATTTTTTCCCAAATATAACATAACATCAGCTCTGAAAGCAATGTATCTTTAAAACTATCTAAACGACTAGTTCGCACTTTCTCTTGAATGACATCAAGAGTTAAATTTGATTTGTTAAATTTGTTAAGTAACTTTCAGACCAACTTTTTTCTGAGTTGGAGAGACACATCTGGTCATCTAGAGGAGCCACGTGAACTGTTTATACTTCATTTCCCAAATATGGTAGTACTGTAATTTGGACACATCCCTGCAAAATTTCCTCCTCCTGTCTCCTACTATTTCAGGTTCCTGGATTCACTACTGGTGTGGTAAATATGACCAACAAAATTAAGATTTTGGCAGCCAGTTTACTGACCATACAAGAGTTTTGCATCTGCTAATGACATCACCCGTCTCTACGTGGTGCTACTCTAAAAAATTTTGTACGGTGAATACACCAATAGCAGTACAGCCTATAATTAAATGAGTGTCATGTTTTACAAAGACATCTTCAGTTCGTCTTTGTGGAGCAAAGACACTCATTATGTAGATTCTACTGCTATTAGTGTACTCCCCAACAGTCGGAATGTTGGGTTTTTGTACTAATGGTAGTTTACTTCCAGTGTCCAACAGGGTACTGGTAGCCCACAAAACTAGTTACTCTTACAAAATCTTTCCAATTGCTCTTCGGTTCGTATTTGTGGTTAAGGACACTCATTTGGTGATAGGTTATACTAGAGTCACAATATTTCAATTAGGATAGTTCACCAAATTAGTTTCTCTTATAAGTCATCTTATTTCTTAAGTTTTTCTTTGTGGTAGAGACACTGATTTGATGACACTTGGTATTGGATTCGCCAACAGTTTCAATGTTGTGTTGTGAAAAATAGTACTATGGCTACCCATATCGTACAGGGTAATTCACCAAACTAATTTCTCATTGCATACCCCACAAACCATAACTGTTGTCCAATTTTTGAATATTATAATTTGGCGGCCATTTTGGAGGCCATGTTGGAATTTTGCAAGTGGCTGAATTTGACTTTTGGTGGTGCAACTGTATGCTCCTAACAATAACATCTTAAATCGCAGACTAAAAATAGTCACTTTTCTATGGAATATTAAGGTAGCAAATGCTCAATGTTAAAATTCGGCGGCCATATTTGCTGCCATCTTCAATCTCTGAAACCGCTAATGGCTGAAATTGACTTTTGACGGTGCTACTGTATGCATCTCAAATAACACAGAATAAAAACACCACTGTTCTATAAGGAATAATTATGGAGTTATGGTAAAATATTATAATTTGGCGGCCATTTGGCGGTCATCTTGGATTTCGTCAACCGCTAATGACTGAATTTGAGTTTTAATGGTGCCACAATATGCCCTGGCATCAACAATCATAGAATAGACTCTAATATTGTTGTTTTATATGGAATATTATGGAAGCTATGGCAAATATCAAAATTGGTGGCCATGTTAATTTTGGAGGATTTCCGGTCATTTTTGAGCTTGGCATACATCAGATAGATTTGAGTTCAGCACTCCTCAAAACCCCCAAAAAGCTGGTATGCCTTAAATTAACACAATTTGCCTCCAGCACCTTAAAATAAGCACATTTCTTTCAAATTATGCCTAGTCTAATAACAATTATCAACCGAAGCATGAAATTAGTGTATTAAAATGTTAATACCTTGATTAAATACATATCACTGTGGCATTTCCAGTTAAACAAAGCCATCTGAGTATCATGCAAATAAAGAAAAATCGATTCTATTCAAACTATTCTTGTTCAAACGACTCTTCTGAATAAATGTTTCGCTTTACCATGCTGTTTATGCTTTACCATGCTGTTGCCGAACTAACAGATTGAAGAGGCTATTTTGAAGAATACTTTTGTTCGTTCGATTTAGTAAATTAAAAAATTATTTTTTTGGAATTCAATGAAAGTACAACAGTGTAATTTTTACAAAATATTAAATCATTTTATGGTTTTAACCATGTTGGTATACATTGCAGAAAGGCAATTCATATTTTAACTTTCTCGTTATCTTACCACAGACAGCCATGGCATGGTGTGCACAAAAGATTTATTTATATTCTCTTTTTAGGGCTATATACGTATAGACCCGGTATGGTCTGGTCTGTACCTATGACCTAGATGGTGTAACATTTTCCTTTATTTTTTTTAATAGAAAACTGACCAATATTCGTGGATTAAAAGTTTTACCGAGCAACATCATGGATTTCCCACTACTCCTGACAGCGTAGGTTGAACTATCAGACTATTAGACTACATCAGGGACGTAGCCAGGATTTTGAAAGGAGGGGGAGGGGGAAGCCGTTTTGCGAATTACGTAGGACCCCGGCTGGGTCCAGGGGCGAATCCCCCTGTGATGTAGCGCACTCCGAACGTTCCTAGGACAGCTTTGAGAGGATAAAGTGAAAATTGCAATAGACGCATTATAAATAAGCGCAACAATAATTATAATAAATCAAATAGTACCTCTAGGTGGCCAAAAATGATACTTTATAGTATAATTCATCATAATCACATCATTAATAATATTACTATCGTCATCATCATTGTTATTATTAATATTATTATTACTATTAGTAGTAGTATCATTAAACAAAACTAAGAAGAAACTTGCAAATGGATAAAAATGAAACTGAAGCATGATACAGTATAGCATTTCTATATCTTAAAAGACCTGGCCTAAAACTTATGGATTTAAGATTATTTCAAATCACGCTTAGGCCTATGTGTTCTATTAGGCCTATGTATAGCGTGTACATGTTTCTATATGCTCTAATGTGACCAAAAAGGGCATTGCTGACCCTTTGACCCTAAATACCCAGCATATCCATATTACCAAAACTGGTTATCATAGAGACCTAAATATTTGGCCCCAGATTGTTCAGAACATACATATTTATATTGCACTAATGTTTTTTTTTTTTTTTTTTTTTTTTTTTTTTTACGAAACCATACATGCCTTTCAGTATCTTATCCTTATCTCCATAACCATTGGTAACTTTGGAGTAAGCATTGCATTAGTGCAAATAGAAACATGCATGATCTGAACAACTGGATGCCAAACTTAGATCTCTATGACCAACGGATAGAGATATGGATATGCTTTTATGTACCTAGAGTCAACGCGGAAAATGTCATTAGGGTCACTTTTAGACAACATGTTACATTAGTGCAAATAGGAACATGCATTCTCTAAAAAGTGCGAGGCAAAAATTAGGTTTTTATGACCAAAACATTTAGAGATATATATATGCTGGGTCAACGATCACAAATGCCAATTCCGGTTTAGACAAAATGTTGCAAAGAAAGCAAAAAGAAACATGTAGGCCTATGTTCAGATTAACAATTTGAGACCAAATGTTAGTCTTTACGATTTTCCGTTGCTAAGGTATATAAATTTAGTTTTTTAATATATGACCATTTTGAATTAAAAATGGCGTCCAGAAACTTGAAACAAAAAATATATATTTTTTTTAATCTACACATTTCCAGATTGGCCTGTTGTGTTAAGTTTCTTGCGTTAGTAATAAAATGAATAACTTTGTCACTTTTTGGTCTCGAGCTGTTTTACTATGACAGATACAAGCAATAGCTCGTTGCTAAATGAAAATATAAGAACCATCGACAACAATAACAACAATTTTTACAAAGACCACAGCAATCATTGACAACAACATTTTCAATCGCACAAAAACAATCGTTGACATAAACTATAAGAATTACTGAATAGTCATCGATAAAATCAACTAATGATAACAAAAAATGTCAACTGATGAAGTTCGGTTTCTATAGAATCGCTCACCCTATCGACGACCGTCGCCGACAGTTGTCGGGAACATTGTACCTGGTTTAATATCACCGATTGGTGCCTTCCCGATTGATTCAGGGCAGCTAGCAATGCACCCTGATTCGTCTGCAACGCAATCGGCAATGTTAAACCAGGTTCAACCTTCTCGACAACTGTCCGTGACTGTCGCCGATAAGGTGAGCGATTCTATAGAAACTGAACGATAACAACTAACAACCACGATGACAATCGTTGGGGAAAAAAACTGCAGCAGTAATAGTATCAATAACAATATTTGTTTTTAAAATAATAATAATAATATAACTAGCGTATGTGTTTAAATATATTTGATATGTTTTATATTTCAGAGATTTTTCAAACAATGGTATTCAAGATATCCTACCAGGTACATTCCAGAATGAGACAATGATGAAGGAGCTGTAAGTATACCTCTACAAAATTCCAACATATCTAATGATATCGAATCGATCTATAAAAATGAAAATACACTCCTGTATTCTAACAAAAGTATTCATGCTCTTTTTGAGGTTACCAATCGTGAACTAACTGAAGTTTGTGATTTTTCGGCCAATAAACTCTCTCTTAATATTAAGAAATGCTGGTCTATTCTGTTTAGGAATCCCGAAAAAAACTTTTACTTTGGATTTTAGACAGATTAAGATTAATAATCATAATTATTATTTACTCGTCGAAAATACGAAATTCCTGGGCATTACCAATGACTTCGCTCTCACTTGGAAATCACATATGAAAGATATTGAAAGTAAACTTTCCAAGAATTTTGTTTCTCCCTCTCGAAATTCTTCACATAGTGTTGTACACTTAAATTATTGCAATGTGGTTTGGTGCAACAAACGAATCAAATACAGCCAAATTATTTACCAAACAAAGAGAAAAGCTGTTCGAATAATACCTGGTGCACCACCACGAGCTCATACTTACCCATTACTTTCCTCTTTAAACCTACTAAAATTTAAAGATATCAATAATTATCAACAGTGTATTTATATATTTTTAACCATTAATTCGTTAAAGCCACCTCAATTTTATTATTATTTTTTTATAGTTATATTTATAGTATTATAGTTATATAATATAAGATTTAGAGGACCCAAACATTGGAATAGCTTATCATTATTTGTAAAAGAATCTGACTGCAAGAAAAGATTCTCAGTAAAACTTTAAAAAACATATTTTATATCGATTTACTGGATTTAATTTTAACTCGTATACGTGTCAGACGACGTTTCGTGTAATTAACTTAATTTTTTTTAAGTATTCAAAATTCACGAAGTATTCGAAATCACACTTAAGATGAGTGCGTATCCACTACAATGTGCAAAGAGTGTGGATAAACGTGCAATAAACAATAGAGGGTATACGACCCCCCCCCTAAAAAAAATAAATAAAGTAAATAAATCGAACTAAAAATTGGAATATACATTGTAGGAATCTATTTTTATTTATATAATACACTTGCAAATTTCTATCCTTTCTCGGGCTTTTTATCAGCATGACTCTAGCATCAACTAGAAATATAAACAATTTAATTTATTTTTTTTCTAAAGAGTACTACAATATTATTGCTATTTTACTAATAAGGATTGGATTGCATTTTTTCTGTGTAATACGCAGCATGAATAATCCACGAAAGTCATGAAACTTATCTCTATTCGGGTCCCTCTGGTGGTGAATTGGGCAATACACCGGGAGACAATCCCTTACTCTTTTAATGATTGTGTACTGCGTTCTTTAGCCAGCACAGGCCCGTATCCAGGGGGTGGGGGGGATAATGGTTCGGGAGAACCCCCATTTTGTAGCAAACCCCCTATTTCATGGCGAAACCCCTTCTTTAAATTTCCCAAATAAGTCCTCCAATCCAACTAATGCACTGCAGAACCACCCAGACACAGACATGTTCAAACATATCTGCTTTTATAGCATTATTTAGACCCATAAAACACAAAAATCCTCCAGCTTTAGGGGTTTCGCCGACCCCACCGGGGCTTCGACTGTGGACCTCACGCCCAGAAAACCCCCCTTTGAAAGAACCTGGCTACGGGCCTGCAGCACATGGCCTTTTTTTGCACACGCTATCAACTGTTTAAACGTCTCATACGAAAGACGGTGCACTTTTTAAAACTTACATTTCAGCCTTCCAGCTGAATGACAAAAGAGAGCAGCGACGGGATTTCAACCGGGGACCAAGAGATCTCCAGGGTTCAAAGCACTCACAATGGCTAGCACCAGTTTTGTCGACTAGTTGAGCTGTTCTTGCAGTACATTTAGTACTGTAATGTACAGCAAGCTTAGTTCATTTGATTAACTGCTGGTAGCCACACTGCCAGCGCTGAAGAGTGGAGACATTTTCAGTTCGTCCGCTGTTCTCCTTGTGCTTTTATTTTTTCTTTCCCCAGGGAAATACAAGTGATTGTAGCATGCCATCTTTTGAATGAGACGTTCAAGCAAATACGCAATGAAAAATACTAATATTGACTCACCAGAATTAGCTTGTGGAAACAGAAATTATTGATGATACTAAGATTTTTCTTTTTTATAAAAACCAAAAAACATTGAAAAGCAAGTACCTTAACCACCAGGATACAACTTCACACTAGTTTATCCAAATAATTAAATCAACAACTTTACAATATTGGCAGTACTTGAGGCGGCCTTTCGCGAGGCTGTGGGTACTGGGGTTGGTCAAGTAATTTGCAGGATACGATGACTTTATAATTCAAAATATTTTCCTAAAAATGTACACAGTATAAACAATAAAATGGCCTGATTTTTGTATAAGTCAGACATTTATTTTAATAAATGTGAAGGTAAAAATGTCATAAATACGAAATAAGCAACTGATGAATAAATTTAACAGATTTAGCAAAGGGGGAAAAGTACCTGTAATTATTAATAATATGACGAATGTGGATTACATTGGTGGATTTAGTGTGTCCAGGCCGCGCCCCCATCCCCCATTTTTTTTTTAATAAAAAAAAAATGAAAAAGAAAAAAAATATCACATTCAGATGTTATTTTCGATCGTCTAGAAAACACCAATTTCTCCAGACCCCCTAGGATGATGTTATCTCGATCGGCCCCACTTTTAGAACCCTTTTACCACCCACTCCCCGCCTCTTTCGGACATCTCTGGACCTGCCCCTGAATTATATTATTATCTAATTGAATTACGGTAGATCTTTTTTTTTCCCAACTCCAAAAACAATAAAGTAGGCCTACGAATGTAACTCGCTTATACTCAGTGACGTTTAACCACTAACCTTGTGGTTTCATCAGACCGGCAACCCATCGTTTTCCCTACTGCTTTTTAAAGCTTAAAGAAATCACCATAGAGGGCGTGATGATTTTATTGTTATTAGAGTTGGAAAAAAGGAACTAATTCAATTATTATACTATCGTTCCAAATCAATTTATTCAAAGTATATTATTATGAGTTTTAGTTAGGTAAATGATAATATAAATAGTATTAAATATGAAAAATGAAATAATAATAAATATATAACTTTTATTACCTAGCACAGGAAGTATTGAAAAGTAAGCATCTCAAAGACCGAGCTACAGATGTGACATGTCCTAATAACATGAGGCAGTTAACTTTTGTTTAATTGCTTGTTTTCTTTGGGTCTTGCAGGGATTTGTCTAATAACGCAATACGTTATCTAGCGCAAGGTGCCTTTAATGGCTTGAAAAATCTTCGATTGTTGTAAGTAACGTTCAACAAGTTATACATAACATCAGTTCAGCTTCCTAACACTTAGATTTCAAAATGGCTGTCATGCTTAACCAACCGGTATAATGCTTCATATTTTAGCTTTTATAACATTTTAAATTAGAATCCTTATGCCTAAAATTATATTTTCATGATAAAAAATTTACACCATTTGTGACATGTTCTGACAGACATTATAGTCATAATTAGGTCAATTAAAAGTCAATGAAGATCATTTTATGTTTAATATTTTGTGATATTTTAATGATTTGTTAGTCATGTTCTAAAGTAAAATTATACTTAAGCTCATAATTCGATTATTTTAATAAGAAGTCATTATGACAGCCATTTTAAGATCATTCAATTTTTATAGGTGAAGATAATATAGCAGCCATCTTGAAGTTCTGCATAACCACTATGTAAAGCCTATATTAATATTAATGTTTTATTATGTTTAATGTGTAATGTACATAGTTAAACATTACCATTTTACCATTTGTGACATGGTTATAGTCATTCAATGATGATTAAGGACCAAAATATTGATTTTTTTTTTCTGCAAGCTCTATCGACCACCATAAGCACACTATTATTTAATAGGAAAATATAAAAATATATATATATATCTTACGTAGATGACTAAGCAATTATAACAGCTCATCATATACAGTATTGTATATATATATATATATATATATATATATATATATATATATAAGCACTGTTTTCTATTTTTAACTACTTGTTTATATGTTCAGCACTACGCAACATATTATGATTTGAATTATGTTAAATATATAAATAATATATACTGAATATATAATGCTACAATAGCCCGTAGTAAAATGTTTTATAGAATTCTATAGAAAGTCTATAGACATTTATGAGTTTTTATAGACTTCTATAGAAAATTGGATCCAAGAATTATTTCTCTATATAAAACCTATCCATTCTCTATAGAGATAGTTCTATAGAAATATAATTCTATAGAAAATTGATCCAATATTTTTTCTCTATATAAGACCCATCAATTCTCTATAGAGATAATTCTATAGAAATAATAATTCTATAGAAAATTGATCCAAGATTTTTTCTCTATATAAGACCCATCCATTTTCTATAGAGATAGTTCTATAGAAATATAATTCTATAGGAAATTGATCCAAGATTTTTTTCTCTATATAAGACCCCATCCATTCTCTATAGAGATAGTTCTATAGAATATAATTATATAGAGAATTGCTTAGAAAAATATGTTATAGAAAGAATTCTATTTAAATTCTATACAATTTTTAGATTTAATTTTATATTTTCTTTTTCGATTTTTTAAATATAGTGTCTACAGAATTTCATATTTTTCTTTTAGAAAAATCCAATAGAATTCTCGTTATATTTTCTATTTAATTTTGAACGATTTTTGATAAATTGTTCAGAAAGTCGTTAGAAATTAAACAGATAAATGTATAGAATGTATAATAGAATTTCTATAAAATTATAAATGGATTTTTATAGAATTAATTTTTTTACATCGTAATTGGGGATTTCTATCAAAATTCTATACATATTCTATATACGTTTTACAGAACGTGTTGACAGATTTCATAGGAAATAATAGGCCTATGTAAATGCCGTATTGTATTGAATGTTATTTTATAAATTTATGAAAATATTATAAACAACTCTTCAATTTTAAAATTATCTGAATTTTATCAAAATCATCTGCCTGCACTTTATCACAAAACATAAATCCATTTCCCTGATGTTT
>NW_022723571.1:50388-57608 GCF_011630105.1 Anneissia japonica
ATCTTATATATTTCTGGCAGTCTACTGTAACGTTTGATTAAGATAGAAGATCTACCAACCTCAGCCCCACCATGGTTGGGGCCTCATTAATATTCTGTTTCAATTTATAATATTCATCGCATTATTATTCCGCTTGCCATACAATATAATATTAACTGAAATGACTTGAAATGAAATGAATGACCCTAAATAAACAATCTGGTCAAGTTAATTATTTAATGACTTTAAATGAATGACCTTACATGAACAATCTGACTGTTTCGTCGATACTCAAATACTCAGGCTCACTCTTTGTTGATTTATAATAATAATGACGTTTATTTTAAACGACGTTAGAAAACTGCAAACAAATAATAAGAAAGACAATATTAACTCACATCAATCGGAAAATACTATACGGTTAACGCCTACTCAAATTAATTGACATGTTCAGTCAAGAGTGACGGCCTAGCAACAAGTACCTGTTGTCAACGGAACCTCTGCTAAACATTTTATACTCGCGATCAGGGGCGGATCCAGGATTTAAAAAAGGGGGTTCGAAATGTTTCCATAACCCAAAATGAAGGGGTCGGGGGTCCTTCCCCGAGAAAATTTGGATACCTAGATGGCCGGAAATGAGCTTTCCTGACTTCTGAGGAGTCTTTTAATGACCATTTAGTTCTTTAAAATTCAAGGTTTCTCCCTCTTGAAAAGGGTCAGGTAATTTTATCCCATTCTTTAGGCCTATACATAGAAAAAAAAATCAAAGACAGGCAATATATTATTATACTCCAACCAACGGCGGCGGAACGTTTTTGAAAGGTGGGAGGGGGGGAGGTGGGCATTTTATAAGGTCCAATATGCGAAGGAAGCGAGCATCTAGGCTGGGGACCAGGCCTCCAAGGGCCCCCGGTGGGAGTCCAGGCCCTGGAAGCTACTGATATTTTACGAAGTTTGGTGAATTTTATAAGTTATTTTTATAGGCAGCAAGCTACTGTAATATGATTTCATATTTGTTGTTATTTCCAGTGGCGGATCCAGAAATTCGAAATAGAATGGCCCAGGGAGGGTACTTTCACAGATAGAAGATCTATATACTACCTTTTTTGATTATAGCACTTCTAGATGGCAGGAAATAGCACTTCGAGACATAAAATTTGAATATAATTATCCTTATATCGCTATTTTTTTATTGAACAATTTAGGAGGGTGGGGGCGGGCCGGGTCCCATTAAATACGCCACTGGCTACTTCAGCATATGAAGAATCGATACCACCTCAGCCCCACCATGGTTGGGGCTGAGGTAAGAAAATTTGTGATTATAGCACCTCTAGATGGCCGGAAATTACACTCTCAGACTCTCAAATTTCAATATAATTTTCCTTTATCTCCATTAAAAAAAAATGAACATTTTAGCCTTCCCCTCCCCTTGAACGCGGCACAGATTTCCGATCAAAGTCGAAGTCGAGATTGCTTCCAAGACCTAAATGAAATATTTGGGAACAGGTGGCCCCCCCCCCCCCCAGGCGCGTAACAGGGGTCTTGGGTCGGGGCGGGGGGCAAAGGTAATAATTCATCATATCAACCCCCCCCCCCCCCTCCACTTACATACGACATAGGGCTTATCGTATTTATAATACAGGCCACACACGTATGTTTGAAATCAAATATTTAGAATTTTCATCATGGTTTTAATTTATTTATTTGTATACAAACAGGGATGTCACCACGCTGGTCGGCGGTGGACGGGCCCGTCCAGCACTCGACATTTCAGACCAGGATTTACAGGCTCCCGACCACCACTATTATTTCAACAGTTTACAAATTGTAACAAAATAATTAGTTTACCTAAACACAATAGACAAGCTAAATTGATAGATAAAGACAAGAAGAATACAATAAATGTTTCCGTAGTTACGTTGCAACAAAATACTGCACTGCCCTGCTATTCATCGCTAACTGAACAGCCTAGGCCCAGTTGAGTCATAGCGAACGTCGTGGGCTGGCATGACACGGTTGCAGTACACATCCAAAGGTTAAAGTTGAAATCGTGACCATTCAAGTGTTTTATTATGAGAGCATGATGCGGCGAGGGGCAGGAAGATTATTAAAAATTTAAGAAACCTGATTTATGTTTTATTTCTTTACTTTAATTGTTTTCATTTTGTATTTTAAGTTTGTCACTTTTAGTTATAATTGATATATAATGTGTAAATGGACAAAAAATAAATAAATGAGTGCACATGAATCAGTGACATATACATTCATCGTGGTAGACGTGGTAATCGTCAAACACGTGACATTACGGCAAACAATGCGGCTGGGTACAGTCGGATCGACGCTTTGTCGCCGGGATTTGTTTATTATTATTTTTATTATTAACGTGCTGATTGGTCGGCTTGTCTTTACCCTAACCTTAAAACATAACTCGGGCTATCTTAAAGCACTACACATCGGCGTAAGCATAGACACTGTGAATTTTTTAATCTAAAACAAAGCATGTCAACTATTGAATTTAATTAGGCCTACAGTAAGTATCATCCTTATCTGTTTTGTTGCATTCCTCAAATTCTGGCCTAGGCCTACCTGGGCCTAGCCTAAAAAAATCGCGTCAGCTAGCCTTGGGCCTAGGCCTGCTTGACTTAGGCCTTTTGGTTTTTGAGAGCTTCCACGAATACCGCGACACCCCCCACCTGAAAAACGGGGGACCCACCCCCTCCCCCGATCTGAAACGATTTGTCTTAAATGTTTTTTCTATTTGAGTTGGGTCTATTATGTGTTCAATTAACTTAGAAGATAAAGGAGGACAAGCACAAGTTCTCAACCTCAAAAATGCGCGCGAAGCGCGTACATTTTTTTATTTTTTTATTTTTTTTTTATTTTAGGGCTTATGATAGGCATATATATGACCACACACGTACGTTTTAATAATAATAATAATAATAATAACAATAATAATAATAATAATAATAATAATAATAATAATAATAATAATAATAATAACGATCTACATTAAATTTTCCTTCTTGAGTTTGGGACTTATGTGTTTAAATAATTTAGAAGGCTAACCCTTAAAAAAGAAATCCCTGCAAAATGCGTGCAAGAAATTTTGGTGTTTTTATTTCTAATTTCGTCGGAATTGATCAGTTTTTTTTTTAAACTGAATATAAGCATTTTCATTATGGCTTTGTTACAAACATATTCTTTCACCATCTTTACACATTGAGGTCGTTCTTTTAAGTAAAACGATCTATCTTAAGTTTTCTTTCTTGAGCTTGGGACTATTATGTGTTTAAATAACTTAGAAGGCTAACCCTTAAAAAAAAAAAAAAAAAAAAGAACCCTCCAAAATGCGCGCGAAGCGCGAAAGAATTTTTTGTCTTTCTAATTCTAATTTCGTCGGAATTGATCAGTTTTTTTTTAAACTGAATATAAGCATTTTCATAATGGCTTTATTACAAACATATTCTTTCACTATCATTATACATTGAGGCCTTTCTTTTAGTTAAAACGAACTATCTTAAATTTTCTTTCTTGAGTTTGGGAATATTATGTGTTTAAATAAAATAGTAGGCTAACCCTTAAGAACCTCCTACAAAATGCGCGCGAGGCGCGCAAGAAATTTTTGTGTTTCTAATTCTAATTTCGTCAGAATTGATCAAAACTCTTTCTAGAGGAAATTGGCCTACTGCAACAAGAAATGCGCGCGAAACGCGCGAAATTTGAGATTCTTAGACACTTTCAGGGGGTGAAAAGGGCATCTTCAAGGGGTGGGGAAAATATGGACACTTTTTGAAGTGGAGAAGTGGTTGGAGGGCGTTGTCATTATGATATCTCCCTTTTTATTCTTGTCTTTATTTTCTCTTCTTTTTTTCCTTTCCTTTTCCTTTCCCCTTCTTTCTCTTTCACTCCCTCTCCCCTCTTTCTTTTCTCTTATTACCCAGCCCGGTACGATTGCTTGGTCAGCCCGGTAAAAACCGTCAAGAGGCACCCGCCTGTTACGACACTGGTGCCCCCCCGCCACCACCAGTAGAAAAGGTGGGTGGCCCAATGGCCCTCTGGCTCCCCCGCTTCCGCCGCCGTTGATTCCAACAATGTTGATTAGTTAGATATGAGTCTTTCTTCTATAGATTTATGAAAGGATAGGCCTGAAGAACCCACTTTTGTACATAAATTATGACGATGTCGAACCAAAAACAATGTGTATAAATTTTATTTAATTGAAGACTAGTTGGGCTAAGTTTAGTTCGTCTGATCTACCAACCTATGCCAAGGTAGGTTAGCATGTCTTTTGTATGCCAGGACCCAGTAGTATTTTGTTACGTTTCTTCACAGAGGGGGGGGGGGTTCGTCCGAACCACCTGAACCCCCCCTGGATCCGCCACTGCGCGATAGATCGTAGCTAAGTATTACACTACAGTACAAATCCAAACATTTCCTATAATGACAACCATTCATTAGTGGCGTAGAAAAGTATTTTTCATTAGGAGGATGATTTGAAATTTTTGGAATTGACATAAAATTACTGATGTCGTACGCACACTTCAGTGTGAACAGTACTTAAACAGTACTTGGACATTAACTAGAACTTCTCAAACGGTAACAATAAGAAAAGATCATCTATGACAGTTATCACGTCAATTAATATACTGTCATTAACTACACACAGGCCTATGTCCTGCCTACCGGCGTATTGTCTCCCCCCCCCCCCATCTCGTTTTACGCTAGGCCTAATCCCTCTCATACAAATTGTAAATTCAAACCAAATTATTTAGGGCCAATTCCAATCATCCATAATATTATTATCTATATTATTAACATTTACATCATACAATTACTTACATGTTGGTCTCTCAAATCAACAAAACAATCAACGAAATTGAACCTATTCTCAACTAAACTTCGCAATTCAGGTATGCTCTGAACGTCACTATGTGCAACCTCGTTACAGAGGGCGCACTCCAGTAATTATTTTCATTTAATACTAAATGAAACACTGACCAGGTCAAAAAATGGCATGCTAGTAAACCATATGTTGTAAATAAATTTAGACACTATAATTATAATTCCAAGTTAGAAGAGGATAAATCGTGGATAAACATATGTTTATGAGGCGGCAATTTTGAAATCTATAAATTGGCTGCCAGCATGACCGCCGATAAAATGGTTTCTATAAACAAAATCGAATGCAAATGAAGATATGGAGCATGTAAAAAAGTTAGTGCTTTGTCCGGAACGTCCATATCACACAGTCCAAATATGGCACTGTAGCTGTCTGGCGTATTATGCACACACCATTAAATATGTCGTCGTATTGTAGCAGCCATCTTGAAATTAATTATACCCACATCAAATAAATGTACCGGCATGCATCAGAACAATTTTAGGATTTGTACATATATATTTTAGAAAAAAAAACAATATGTTGAAATATAATGAAAAAACTAAATAGGCCTAGATAAAGTTTTCTTTTTATACTTTTTTTGGTGAAAATTAGCCATTTGGTGGTCGTTTTTTTTTTTTTTTTTTTTTTTTTTTTAAAAGGCACTTCCTCTATGTGCATTTATTTAGTATGTTCATAAAGATATTCTGTTGTAATTTTTTCAACCCTAAGATGTATTTTTCTTGCACAGTAACAGTAAATGTATGTAGGTGTGATTCGGTCGTACATCCTTTCCCATGTATATATTTGGCCATGGGCTTGTTGCCAGCGCTGAGTTCTGACCCTTTGCGGTCATTGGCGCTACATTGTCAATCATTAAGCAACTCATTAACTCATTCTTAGGTCAATTAAAATAAAATTATAAAGAATTATGTCATCATTATACGAAAACATGCCAAAAACTATTAAGGGGACAATTTTACGCTTTTGATTAGTGTCCCCTGAATAAGGGTACCCCTTAGGGAACACCTTTTTAAAAGGACACTTTTTTTGGTCCCGACACTGAAATGGGGAGGGGGGAGGGGTGGTTTTGGAGGAGGACTTAATTACCCTCCCATTTGAGATTTTTTTTTTTTTTTTTTTTTTTTTTTTTTTTTGAATGTATGTTTTACAGGGTAGCTTTCTACACGCAATGTATTCCCGAGAAACGCATCACACACACAAGACACAAGAGTGATCATTCGTCTAACGGTAACCGAGGAGGGGAGGGGGTGAGGGGTTAGCCTATGTAAACTCCAGGCTAGCAACCCTTTTCACTCCCCTTACATCCGCCACTGCTATCTATCATTATTCGTATCAGCATCAAGCG
Source organism: Anneissia japonica (assembly GCF_011630105.1). NCBI lineage: Eukaryota > Metazoa > Echinodermata > Crinoidea > Comatulida > Comatulidae > Anneissia > Anneissia japonica. Next base: position 56,619 of record NW_022723571.1, read on the forward strand.
AAGCCTACGACAGTGGAGTCTGTCCACTGTTGAACATACAATACAGGCCTACCTTCTTATAAACTCTTCCACCTCTTTCTTTCTTATGTTTTTCATCGCGTAGTTTTGTGTTCTGGATATTAATTAGGCTGTGTGGAAATTCAATTAAGGGACCGATCGTGTGCGATGGTTCGTTTGCCTTTTGTCGTAATAAATCACTACCAAATCACACTACATCTGATTATGTGTTACTTTATTGTGTACAGTGTATTGAGGGTGGTGGTCAAGTGTGGACGGCTTATCTAATTCTCAGACCTGTAGACTCAAATAATTTTGTTTGTGATCAGTGGGAAAATTCTTTGTGTCAATGGGCTAGGTACACCCAAATGGATGCCGCGTGGTAGTAATTTCAATCTCTTGCATCTCCTCGTGCAGATATACAACCGGACCCCTTTTGCAGTTTGAAATTACCTCGCTCTGTGCACCAATAACTCATGGAAATTCGTTTTCCCGCCTTCCACCCCTTCCTCCTCCAGTACACTAGGCCGCTACGGCACCCTGCCGCTTGGCTTGTTGGCTACTTTTTAAGAATGTTTACTCTGGAAATTCTGGAAAGGAATGACGTTTTTATTAAATCAAATATTTAAAATATACGTGTATAATGTTTACACTAGGCCTACAGTATATTTATATATTAATGTATATTCATGTATTGATACTCCCATGTATGGTATTATTCGATTGCTAAATAGAATAATTATTAATGTGTATTCATATTGGCCTATAATTCATACTCCAATGTTAAAACCATTTATTTCACTCGCCTCCTCACTCTGGTTGATGACCATCCACCGGACTGCAGTGTATGCCCTCCTTAATGCATTCTTTATGTGTAAAAAATGAAACAAAACTGTAAATTGCAGTATCAATATTGGTAATCTGTACTATGTCTATATAAAAATCAGTAATTCAACAGAAAAATCACTTCCGTTTGGTTGAAATATATTGTAC